>NC_045455.1:57307344-57607344 GCF_002776525.5 Piliocolobus tephrosceles
TTATGTTAAAATGTTCATATGTGACAGTTTGTTAATAGCTAAGTACTGTTAATTGAACTACTTATTATTGTTCCCCATAGATATAAAGCAGTTCAGAAAAGATTTAGCTTGCATGTAGCTTCTGGTGGTACACTGTGAGTGCACTAATTATGAAGCTCAGGTTTATAGAACCAAGATGAATTCCTGAGCTTGGAGTAAAGGTTGTAGAATCTTGCTTAGCAGACGATCTCAGGACATATCTATACTTGTATTTATATGACACAAGAAACTGAATGATATCGGCTTCTTGAAAGGTATGTGGCTCATAAAAAGCAACCAGCAGGAAATCAGAAACAGGAAGGATGATGCTTTGTTGGAAACAATTTTTCATTCTGAGTACAATTATACTCCATGGACAAGAAAGCTACTACATCCTGTCGCTAAATATCACAACCTAGAAGCCTCTAATGAACTGATTAGCATTCATGTATCTCTTGGAAGTCAGATATATGAACAGTTGGTGCACTTTGCTATTGACAAAGCTTATAATCATAAATATTCTTTGCTGAGATTAGATTGCACTCGTTTGCTTTTCATCTTAGTTAGACATACTAGTTTTTGAAGTAATTAAATTCATTCATTGCAAGTCTTTGTTTACTTTAATTAGGACTGACAAGTCAGATTTTGCATATTAAATGCATTTATACAGATCTTATTAAAATGGCAAATTGTGAGCTCCTTAGATGTTAAAAAATTGAAGAATTTGGAATCTAAAGTGCACAATGAATAAAATATACTTGAAGTTTGTTATTAACCACTTAAACTTTGTTCATGTTTTTCATTTAAATGCTTGTTAATCGAGGTACATATCAAACGTTTGGTTCATTCACCAATTCTGGAAGAATATGTGTAGTTTTTAAATTGTTAACAATGTGTCTTACATGTATGTACTTAAACAATTATGATTTAGTGAACTGTTAAATCAATTAATTGAATTGTTTTAAATTATTGAGATACAATTTTATTGTAATGTGAAATTTTACTAATAGCATTTGATGATAGTATATTGTATTTTTATTCTTTCAATGTGTGCTCACTCTTTACCTATACGGCTTAATATTTAAAAAGTTGAATTTAGTGCATCCTTTAAAAAGCATGCACTATCATTTCAAATATCATGACTTTTTAGTAATAATTATTACCTCCCACTTGCTAAGTCTAGTCAGAGCCTTAATTAGAGTTGACCATTTCCACAGTAACTACTTGCTTGAAAAATGTGAAACTAAATTCAATGTATATCAGTATTGTTACATGCAAACTATTGTATGTGTGGTGTATGTACTTACTAAATTTTTATCAGTGAGAAAATTAACAATAAGCCAGGATTTGTGTCATGTACTGCTTGTTCCTTTCTCATGATCTTTAAATTCTGTGATGTGTCTTATTTTAAGGAGAATAACAAATAGAACTTAGAGCATTGCACTTGAAATTCTTCTTGCATGAGCACTTGCCTTTCTATTTTCTTCCTACTCCCTCTCCTGTGTCTTTCAGAAAAACTTATTTTGCTAGACATTTATATATTTCTGTATTTATTATAACTTATGTGACAAGTTACTTGACTCCTTTCCATGTTATATTCTTTAAATTTGTTCATTGAAATCCCACTTTATTTTCACACTTTTGTGTGTGTTATTCTATATAGCAATGCTTTAGAAACTTCTGAAATCACTGGGTAGATGCTAAAGCCAGCCCAGTAAATTCATTGAGAGAAAGATTTACTTATATCTATATTCTACACTGCATAATGTACAGCATTTTTCAAATAAAGGAATTTAGTATGTTGAACTGTGGCAACTAGGAAGTAAAATAGAAGGTTGGAATGAAGTGTAAGCTTGTGTAATACACAGTCCAGTTGTAAGAGTGGGAAATGGGGCGATTGGGTGATTTATTGTAGCAGATTTTTCTTCTCTTGAATTAATCTTCTCCCTTTCTTCTCCTTTTTTTCTTCCGTTCTTTCTTTCTTGCCTGTCTTCCACTTAATTCCTTCTTAGCCAACTTTTAAAGCTAGCATTAAATGTGCTGCTCTTAATTCTCTTGGAGTCCCCAAATTTATAATAATCTTTTCTTTCTCTGAAGTCATATTATACTTGCAAGGGAGTACTACCCAATGGAGGGCTCACTGCTCTTTAACGGTCAAGCCTCTGTTGTTTTAGTTAATCTGACTTTCTTAGCCAAGACTTTAACTACCTAACCTCTGTCACTCTATGTAATATCAATTTTTTTTCCTACATCATACTTATACTATGTTGAAAATCTGATTCATTATTTATTATCTGTCTCCATACTCTAAAATGTTTCATGACAGCAGGGACTTTGCCTGACTTGTTAGCTACTGTTTCTCCTGATGCCTAGAATACAGTGGAACTCAGTGAACACTTACTGAATGGCTTGCTGGATCCTGTGTACTTAAGAAAGTCTATGAAATATATTAGACACATAGGACTGAATGATGCTGATCCTTGTAAAGTGTGTTAATGGAAGTTGTGGGCATCCTTGGTGACAGAACCCTAATAATGGCAGTATGACCTAAGAATAAATGCAGGATATGTTTGTGGTAGGTGGTTTGGTGATGAGCAGTACTGGCAGACCAGGAGAAAAATTCCAAGTCTTAGTTGGCCAACACTTAATGCTTGTGTTTCAATGCATGTAAACACAGATTTGGTTGTTGTATCTGCCTCTCAAATAGGAGGATGACAGTGATTCTAGTAGAAATTCATGAGAATTTGGCCTCAGTGTTGGTAAAGGAAAACAAAATGGATTTCTGAAAACATCAAGTAATTGGGCCTATATTAAATTTTATAATGAATTTTATGAAATGTTTATTTTGTTGAGTATCCCACATATTTTTCCAAAGCTCTTGACAAATACAGAAGTTGGAATTTAACAGTTTGCACAAGGACAGCTAACTACATTTGTGTTTTCTTTTTGATGATGATGATGATGATGATGATGATGATGATGATGATGAAGAATTAGAATTCTGTCACATGCTAGTCTACATTTACTCCTTACCTGGCAGTAGTGCTGTCTCTTTTTTCCTTGGTCTTTCATTGTTTTTCTCAAAGTAAAGGGCCTGCGTCAGTTTCCTTATTTCATCCCCTACTGATGAAAGTTCTGGCCAGAAGAACCATATATTTTTGAAATTGTGGGCCAAAAAAAACTGTAGACATAAAAATCCCATTTTTAGCTTCTTTCTTTTGGCCTGCCTGAATACTGTTTTTTTTATTTGTTTTACATTTTGCTAATGGCTAGTCAAAGTTAATCAAAGGACTTCTGCAAATTTAGCTATGTTCCATTTCTTTAAATGTCCCGATTTCAAGGAGCCATGGGCAATTATGAGTGATGCTCTCTCTAAAAGAATCATTTTTTCTGGATGTGGTATAGTCATATTATATCTGACTGCATTAGCAATTTGCCACACAAGAAAGAAAATTTCATTTTTTATTTAGAAAATGTTTTCTAGGCCGGGCGCGGTGGCTCAAGCCTGTAATCCTAGCACTTTGGGAGGCCGAGATGGGTGGATCACGAGGTCAGGAGATCGAGACCATCCTGGCTAACACGGTGAAACCCCGTCTCTACTAAAAAAAAAAAAAAAAAAATAGAAAATGTTTTCTAATATCAGTGACTGTCACATTCACATTAAATTCATCTTCTTAATTTCAATGTGTTTTGAACTATATTGTCATGAGTGAGAGAAGAACATTTCTATATGTGTGTGCCTATGTATGTAATAATAATTTTTAATAATATAATGCATAAAGGAAATTATATACCAGTTTTCTAAGAGAATTTAGAACACTAATTTGCTTACATAATGGAAGAAGTTTTCAGTTTAACTCTTAAAATTGTATTTTGTTTGCTTTTAGAACCTTAAAGTTTAAAATAAATGAGGGATAATAACAAGTATTTTTGTGTGCTACTAAATGCCCACTTTTCTGAGAACTTTGCATGTGTTAACTCATTGAGTCCTCTTAGTAGCCCTGTCAGTTGGTGATATTATTATTCCCATTTTACAGATGAGGAAATTGAAGCACAGAGACATGAAGGCACTTGCCCACAGACACACTACTACCAAGTATAGGAGCTAGAAATTGATCCCAAGTTGTCCAATTTAACTGTTGTGCTTAATGCTTGTACTATTGATTTCAGTATCATTGCAATTACTCAGCTGCCAACTACTGAACTATAATTTTAAATTATATTGTATGACCTGCATATTAATATATTATGGTAAGTTGGAAGAAAAAAATTTTAAATATGTTAAAGAGAAATATTAAATACATAAATCTTATGATTTCCCAGGGTTAATTGGCAATTGAATTTAAGATTTTGTTGCTGTGCAGTATAGACTGACTTTAAGAATGGTAAACTATTAGAAGTAATTTTAGAATTTTGGCAATGTAATAATGGTGGCTATTAGACTAAAGCATTGGATTTACAGAGTTCTCACCCCCCAAAGCATTACTTTGTAAATTTCAGAACACCTTAACTATAGTATACAGATTTGTTATCAGTGCAAAAGAACAATATGAGACAGTTTCGAAGTTACAAGAAAACATGGAAAAGTTATACCAGAGTATAATGGGATACTATGCCATTGATGTGAAGAAGGTGTCCGTGGAAGACTTTCTTACTGACCTGAATAACTTCAGAACCACATTCATGGTATGGTAAAAAAAAAAATTTGTTTTTTAAAAGTTTTTTTTATTTATACTGTCTTATCTATTATCTCATTATGTCGTTCTACTCTTGTTACTGTAGGAAAACCTATCTTTTCTGATTTTGAAAGTCAGCTATAAAATTTCAGATTTAAAAATCTATTGAAAAATGTACAGTTTGTTCTTCTTTTGACCTTTCCAACATTAAGCTGTAATCAGACATTTTGATTGAAAAAGTGACAAATTCTGAAGTTCTTCATAAAGACTCCCTTGCTGACTGATTACAGAACAATTCTATAATAAGTTTTTGGCTATGAATTTGTTTCTTTATACTTAAGATCAATTTGTATTTTTGTGATATAATTTTACCAAATTCCATGCAGCTTTTATAAAGCTTTTTTTTCCTTTTCTTAATGCATTGTACAATAAGCTACACGCAATTTGCCTTTGAATAGGTTTTACATTCGTAGGGCTTCCTTTCGATACTTTAATAGGGAGGTCAGGCCTTTGATGTGGAATCTTTTCATTTAGGCATTAAAAATATCTTTTCAAAAATATTAGGTGATTAGATGGGGGAAAGAAAAGAACTACACATATATTAAAGTGAGGAGGCATTGTTGCCTCCCTAGGGAAACTGGTGATATATTTCTACAGTGAAAAATGGTTATTCTTAATAGATGGGTAAGTCATTTCTGTATTTTAGCAATTGTTTGTGGTGATTAAAAAGTTTTGAGGTGTGAAGAAAAAGAAGGTTGAATTTAAAGAACTGGTTCTTTTAATCTCAGGAAAACTTTATTGCTGAGGTTGTTGGACTTGGTTATAATTATTTAGTTAGGATTAGATAACCTTTTAATAAAAACAGTATGTTAAAGGAAAACTAGTTTACAAGAAATACACATTTGGTTGCAGTTCTAATGTATTTTCTCCACAAATTCAAAGCAGTCTGTAAATTATTTTTCACTGTCAGAAATGAATTTGGTTAATAAATATATTTATGATATACCTGTATGTGTCATATACTTTGCAATATATTATTTTAAATTTTGCAATGTTTTGTGAAGCAATATGGCTTAGTGGAACTAGTAAAGACTTTGCTGTCTGAGAGAGCTAGATTTGAATTTTATATGAGTTATGTGTCTATGAAGACTTATTTAACCTTGACCCTCAGTTTCCACATTTGTTTTAAAAAAGTCATGTGAATTCCTTCCCCATGAAAATGTTTTAAGTATTAAATGAGATAATATATATTTAATGTTTATCATAGGTCCTGGCACATGGTAGTTGCTCAATAAATTATGCAGTAAACGGTTAATTCAGCAGGCTTGGGGTGCTCAAAACCTTCGTATTCCAGAGAACACTGGCCCCTGACTGGCTACTAAGAGACCTAGAAATATCCTACCTGATAAGGGCATTTTATATACCTGGGGTCTTGGGCCAACCTATATAGATATGCTAACAATGTGATTTATGGTGAACACCAGTTTTGTTTACCTGGGGCCCTGGGCCACACTGTCTCCGTTTGACCTCTTACTGAGCTGGAGACAGAATAGCTGAGATTAGTCTTCCAGGCAGTCTGTGCTTAAGTGACTGACTCTCAATAAAATCCTTGACACCAAGACTCACAGAACCTTCCCAGGTTTGCAATACTTTGTACATGTTGTCACATATTGTTTTGGGGAAGATGAAGCATTGTCTTTTGGACTCCACTGAGAGAGGGCAATGGGAAACTTGGACCTGGTTTCTCCTGAAGTCTGCCCTTTGCACATTTTTTCTTTTAATAGTGTTTGTAATAAACCATCACAGTTAATATAATGGCTTTTCTGAGTTCTATGAGCCTTTCCAGCAAATTATCAAACATGAGGCTGTCTTGGGGACCTCTGACACAATTGTGCATCAAGTATAAAATGGATATATGAAGTAATAATATCCTTCTATTCTGAGTATTTTCTATAAGCCAGGTGTTCTTCTAAATGCCTTACATATAGTATGTCAGACAAGCCATACAGTTCTTCTATGGCAGATAAAGGAGCTGAGGCACAGAGATGGAACATATCCAGCTCAGTGTTATACTGCTATAAAATGGTCGAATTAGAATTTAAACCCATAAAGTCGTCTTTAAAGCCTTAAGGACCCTAACTCTTAAACATTATGTCACGCTGCCTCTTGTATTCTACAGTTTATGTTCCATTTCACAAATTATAACACTGACGTTTGGAGGGTTTCCTAATGAGATCAATGCCGTATTGATTGTAAGAGATCCAGTTGGGATTTGAATCCAGATCCCAACTTTGTAAAGTAGACATATTTTAGATCGATTATTTACATTGTTCCAAAAAAAATGACCACTTTTTCTTTTTTTCTATTGGGAGAGGGGTTAGGTTTCAAGCTAGTCCAGTTTGACACAGCAATAGCGGTCATGCATTTAATAGATGTTCTTAGATCTAAAAGGATTAGAGGATTTTGGCATTCTATGAGTAACTTGGCATTTCATGTGGGCAAGTAGTGGGCAGAGAGAGAAAGTGTTTGAATGGTAAAAGGGTTCCAAAAAGTGGGTAACAGAGTGACAGCTATACTTTGTTTCAGAGTTCTTATGGGTCCTAGAAGTTACTACTGCCACACACACATTCATGCGTACACTGCACTAAATTAAAATTGTTAACACTAGATTTCAGAAAAAATTATTAAATCTAAACAATAGTATATAGAATAAATTTTATTTAGGAGATAAATAAGCATGAAGGCTGGAAGGGAAGTGATTGTAACAAGGTGGTGAGATTTTATACAGGTACTTCATTCTCTTCTAGTTTTCTTTCTTTTTTTGGGATAAATATGATTATACTGCTTAAATTTTAAACAAAATATATCTCTTTGAAGTCTGGAGTGGTAATATTGGCAAAAACTCCTGACAAATAAATGTCTCATTTTTTCAGAGTCTTCTGAGCTCTTGGGTTGCTCTTTAATTCTGTATTATTCAACTTTGAAAACCAGGTTAATATGAGTAAGTCAGTATGGAAATATTAGATCTGTAGCTAAAGAAAGATGTAGAGTTTTATTTGTTGAAGATCTTGTTCTGGAAATCCACAATCATAGGCAAAAATTTTCTTCTTAAAAGGAATGTTAAAATGTTTCCATTGTTTATCCTCTGGCATTTAGGTATACTTCTGGTCATGAATGAGCAGGTTTTATTATAAGGTGAAGGCTAATTTTTGTATTACATATCGAGGGTTGGAACCACTGTCTTCACTCCATACCTACTCCCCACATTGGCAGTTTTCCACGGAATGTTTTCTCTCAAGTTCAGGCCACTGTACTTAAGTGTTTCCTATGCTTGGAGCACTTTCTCCATACTCTGCCTGGCTAAATTATCATACTTATCCCCCTAATCTCTGCTCAGACATTTCTTCCTTTAGTAAGATCTGTGTCTGTCATATTTATCTTTGTATCTCTAGTGCAATTCATGGCATATAATAGATAAATTTGTTGAGTAACAGATGATCAATGGGTGATTTAATAGCTAACATATATAGAGCTAACCATGCATCTGAAGCTATATTTACTCATTTAATCCTTATGGTAGCAAACAGATGTAGTATGCGTACTGTTATTATTCCCATTTTTCAGATGAGAAAACAGGTATAGAGAGATCCTGACTTGTCCATCATTACATAGCTGGCAAGGAGCTAAGATACTTCCCCAGGCTATCTGACTCCAGCGTCTATACCGTACATGGCTGACCTGTGTTAACATCTATAAAATGCATAACTGCTATTGCTGTGTCAAACAGAACTAGCTTGAAACCTAACCCCTCTCCCAATAGAAAAAAAAAAAGAAAAAGTGGCCATTTTTTGGAACAATCATTTGGTTTGTGAATAATTGATCTAAAGTGTGTATAATTTAAGATTGTCATGGGATTTAAACTTAAGCAGTTAAAGGCTGGGTTTAAAAGCTTTCTGCTATACATTTGACTAACTCATACAGTCTCTCCTCAGTGTTTCTGGGATCTCATGACTAATTTGTATAGATACAGCCCTTCGGGTTCATTTTTTTTCTTTGCTCTATGAGAGCCTTGTTACAATAGCTAAAGAAGGAACATCTGTTCCAGACTGCTGCCTCAAGCCATGTAGACCAAGGGGGAAAAGTTTCAAAATCTTGTAGCTTCTCTGAGGAACAGCTGTTTATTTTGACAGCAGTTTCAGTCACTCATTTTCTACTTAAGAATTCTCAACTGGGAATTAATTTTTTTAAACAGTCTACTATAGATAATAGGAGTGGTTCTATTTCGAACTACTGATCAATTTCCCAAGAAATAGGGAGTAATTTTGCATTGTAATTTTGTTTAGCTTTATTTTTGTTACCATGATCAACAGAACAAAACCAAAACAACTACCATGGTTTGACTAGTTGCTTCTTACTAGATCCAGTGTCTAGTGCTTTGCATGAAGCGTCTCACCTCATCTTTACAGTGTTTTTTGAGGTCCAGAATGTGACAGGTGAGAGAACTGCAGGGTGGAGAAGCTCCACGTCTTTGCAGAGAAGCTTCAGACTTGGTAGGGCTAAGACTGAATGGAAGCCTGCCTGCCTCCGAGGCCTGTTCTTTAACAGCTTCAGGTACATTGCTGCTCAGAGAGTTTGCAAGAAAAGCCAAGGTTGTAATTTTTAAGAGTGTTTTTGATAACTTACTAGAGAGAATCAGCACAGGGGCATACTTTATTTTCATACTCCTTGGGTATAATAATTGTCTAT
Organism: Piliocolobus tephrosceles; assembly: GCF_002776525.5. Lineage (NCBI taxonomy): Eukaryota > Metazoa > Chordata > Mammalia > Primates > Cercopithecidae > Piliocolobus > Piliocolobus tephrosceles. The sequence continues at coordinate 57,316,785 of NC_045455.1, forward strand.
TTATATTGATGGGTTCATGATAGAAGAATGTTTTCAGATCTGCTTCTATTTCAAAGCATGAAATGTGTTCTCTTAAAATTAGAAGACTATTAATGTAAAGCCAGGTTGCTGGGATGAAGGATAAGGTGAAGGGTAGAGGGTTGGCATCTTTCCGTAATAGATTTTTATTTACTGTAAGACTTGAGTGAAGATAAAAGTTCAGATTGGAGGTACTAGGTGGAAATATCCGACCTCATACTATATGCTGAGTAAATCGGTAGTGTGTCAGGCATCAAGCTTTATACCAAGTGAAGTTCATACCTTTATTCATGTATTGTTGTATAGCAATAATCATTGTTTTCTATTTGTGACTGGTTTTAGATTCATTACATGCTATTAACCAATCTATTTGTTCTTAGCAAATGATATCACGCTTCTACAGGATGAATTGAGCTCATGGAATTTTTGTTGAATCTTGTGAGCAACCTCATCCTCCTTAATCTGTCCAACAGCTGTAGCATGTTCATGTTTGTCCTTGGAGTTTAAACCTAATTTTTCTGCCTTTCATTGGTCACTGTGGCTTTGAAGCATAATGTATGTACTGTTCCCACTTTCCATTCGTATTAGAGGATTTTGATCTCATTGCTTTTTCTCACATACCCCAAACTACGTGGTCTCTTCCTTAATGCTCTGTTATCCGGGTGATGCTTCTCCTAATTAGTACAAGTGGAAGCCCGTACTAATTAAACCATTAGCCCAACTTTACTGAAAGTTCTTTTACTGTTCTCTTTCTTTATCCAAAATTATTAGCACGGCACAACGCTCTTAGCTACTTAAGCAAATTTCATCTGACATCTTATTTGTTTTGCTTAACATCTCATCTTAAAGAAATTCTTCCTAATGCTTTCATCCTCTTCACACCCCTTTGTTACAGATCTCCTTACAGGTAACCTGTTTCTAAAGAATTTTTCTACCAAATTATACTTCTTAAAAATGTGTCGTTTTTCTGTTTTAGTAAGACATATGTAGCTATTATGTGGACTCTCTGAGTTTGCAGTATCACCTATTCTCATATAGAATACTTTTTTTTAATTTCTGTGGCTTATTTTTGAGCACATGAACATTTCCTGTTGGGATTTTAAAGTACTGAAAAAGGCCACTACATTCCTTTCTTAATCATAGTTTCTAAGACCTTGAATATCTGGGAACCCCACTTTGAGTTTAGGATTTAGAGGGCAACAAAAAAAATCCCTGCCTTAAAAAAAGATAATTTTTGCATCCAAAAAATGGAGAAGCGTTATATTGGTATTCTCTTTTTTTGTATATGGGTATAGACATATGTGCCAAACTTTGTAGTTTTTATTTTCTAGTTCATAAAATCCAGTCTCTTTCTCCCATAACTTAATTTCCTATATATAACTCTCATCTGAATTGCCTGTGATGACAATCAAAGAGAGACATGGTTAGTCCTGTTTTCTTCAAATCTTGCATGATTGATGAAACCTGCCTATGATAGGCCTCAGCCAATTCATTTGTTATTAATAGTGGTGTTTTGCTGTTTGCCATTCTAGTGGGAATACAGCAGTGGTTGAGATGCAAGTCCTGGCATCAGAGCACCTTGGAGTTGAGTCCCATCTCTGTAGATTATTAGTGATATGAGTATAGGCAAATTACTTAACCTTACTGAGCCTCAGTTTTCTGATAATAACAGCATGCATCTCTTAGGGATATTACTTTTTGAAGATCAAATCACATAACATACATATACCTTCAAAACAAGTTAGCCATGTACAAATAATAGAAGTCTAGTAATTTTACATTTTCAATCTCATTATAACAGGATCGATACTGTATTTTATCCTTTTTTATTTTTATGCTCCCATATAGAATACTGTGAAATAAATAGCTACCTATTTTGCATGTATCGTTCTGGCTTTAGAGTATTTCTACAGTTTTGTTAAAGTTATGTTTCATTTAGGTAAAGATTTATCATTCATGCTGTTTGCTGACTTTAAGTCAATTTTTGGTTTATAAAATTGAAATCTATCTTATGAACAAATATAAAATCAATTATAACTCAGTTAATCTTGCTGCATCTGTTGATCAAATATAGTTTATTATTCTACTGAATTCTCAGACTAAAGTAGTGAAGTGCCAAACAAAAATGAAATCATCCAGTCAGAGGATATTTTTAGTGTAAAATTGTTTTTGATAAGGAGGACAGCCAGAACAAAACTCATTTTGCCAAATCATTTAGATTACACAAATTTGATCCTTGTCAACTCTAAATGCCATTTGTGCTGACTACTATGTGGACCAACTAGATCATCAAAAGGAATGTCAAAGCACTAAGCATTTCCTGTGTGCTCCTAAATCTCGTAGATTGACTCATTATATGTGTTAGAGGAAGGAAAATCATGTACAAGTCCTGTGGTTGAGTGTTGAGCCAGCTTGTGCAATTATAATAGGAAGCATCTTCTCTCCTTGCTTAATTTGGTGGGTTTACAACTTGAAAATTGTATTTGGAGTCTTTTCACATAAGACTTATGTCTTCATTAGCACCTTTGTTATTCTGAGATCAAACTTGGAGCTATAATGCTCCAAACCTAGAACAAAATAAATATGCTAACTATAAGACTGTTTTTCTTATTATCCTTTAGTATCTGTTTATTAAGGAATTAGATCAATTTCCGGTGCTGAATATTTTGAGTTTGCAACTTTGAAAAATAATTTAATTCTGATAGGTTCTCCTAATCTTTAAGTTCTTCACAATAAAAACAGACCTTACTAATTGGCTTACTTTTCTTTCTTTCTTGGTAAGATTTATTCTTACTATGCATTGCTAAATGGGATAATAACTGGATTTGACTGTCAGGTTCTGTATGAGTAAATGACTGCTAATTTTTATTTCTTTTCCACATTTTAAGTATTTTGTTTGTTCCCTGAAATAACGTAGTAAAAGGTAATGCCTAGATTATTCTAATACAGTAGTGAGAATAAAAATAGATTGATAGTGTAGGGAAAAGAAATCAACTTAATAACTAATACATAACAATAAGATATATTAACTTGTATAATTAAAAAGGTGACATTAACCTAGAATACCACAAACAAAAATGAATAAAATGGTATGTTCTTTGTACATCAGATGCAGTGGCCTTTTCTAGATTATTCTCATACACCCTCACATAGAGACAAGAGGAGAGGGAGAGATAGAGAGGAGATACATGTTAACTTAAGGCTATTTTTTATGTTACATTTTAAACATAATTAGGTTTATGTGGCCGGGCGTGGTGACTCATGCCTGTAATCCCAGCACTTTGGGAGGCCAAGTGCGTGGATCATGAGGTCAGGAGATAGAGACCATCCTGGACAACATGGTGAAACCCCGTCTCTACCAAAACACACAAAAAAATTTTCCAGGCATGGTGATGCGCTCCTGTAATCCCAGCTACTCGGGAGGCTGAGGCAGGGGAATCACTTGAACCCAGGAGGCAGAGATTTCAGTGAGCTGAGATTGCACCACTGCACTCGAGCCTGGCAACAGTGCGAGACTTTGTCTCAAAAAATAAATAAATAAATAAATAAAAATAAAATAAATAAATAGATAAATAAATTAGGTTCATATGAGACTAGTGGGACTTTAGTTGGATGTTTGCCTTGAATAGGTGATTAGCAGCAACTCAAAAAACTGCCGCCTTATCAGCAAGCCTACCTTTAAGCACACTGTGGCTGCCATCTTGTGCATAGCTAGCTGTGCTTGTATTTAGCCTCGTAATTGGGAGATAGAAATAATATTTTTATTGTATAGTACTTCCGAACAAAAGGGAACAGAACACACAATGGGAAATCAAATTATACTCTGGGAAAAACCTTATTACAAACATCTTATACTTTATCTATTAAAGAAATTTATGAATAGGTTGAAGTATCTCATTTACTTGAAAATTTTGAGAAGTGTGGAAGGAATTGCAAAGAAACTCATAGCAAAGTTAAGAAGGGCCAGTAATGTTACATCCCTGATGGGTTAATAAGTAATTTGTTGTTTTGCCTGAGACCGATTTCACAATAAATAGCAACTTAAGCTGAGATAGTTTAATAATCAGCACCTGCACATCCTTTGGGATATTCTAGTTTGTTCCTCAAAGGATAGTTTCCCATCTTCATAAGTTTCACGGTCATAAAAGTTCAACTAATGGCAACGCGTATTGAATGTTAAGATGATGAATTGTTTGTGGCAGAGCACAGTATATCATGTTTTCCTATTTTTATTGATAGCAGTTTTTTAATTGGATTTGGTAATACTAGAAAAATTATTTTGATTAATTTTACTGTCATTCAAGATTTTTTTCTAAAACATCTACCTTGTAATTATTACAATAAACTTATTTTCCACAAAGTAGCTATAATTTATTGTTTGTTTTTGGCACTTTGGGAAAATTTTTACAGTTTTACATTTAGTTACCAAAGAAAATAATTTTAATGGAAAACTGAAAAGTAGATCACATAATTTCTATATTCTTACAGACTTTGGTGACTAGTATTAATGTTTTACATTTTTTTCCTGTTCCACTACAGGAATATGTATGAGAATATAAAAATGTATTTTTAAGGATTTTTTCCAAATTAAAATATTTTCCACTTATTCCTAAAGCTGAAGTCATCAGGAGTTTCTAGAAAGTAGTAATTAAGTATGGTGAAGCATTGCCTTTTCTTAAAGTTAAATAACCCTAAGCAAGGTGTTTAGTGGGAATGTGTGAGACCTGCATGTGCTTGTTTACCTTGAGAAAATTAGTCTTGTTTTCATAGTACCTAACAGTCACTCCCCTGGAAAACATGGAGATTTAAGTCACGTTTGTCTAATCTAATCTCATTTAGTTGAATACTTAGGAAAAAGTAAAGATTTTTGAGTTGAGTGAAATCTGTGCTAAAGAGATCCCTGACTTGTATAGCTTGAGTATCCATTAATGTTGAATGAAATAGAACTCTGAACAAGAAGACCTTCATAAGCTTTTCAACTTTTTTTTCAAATAATTAAATCTCCTAGTTTTCTATGTCACAAAAATATACAGGATATCATGTTGAAAAATGTTGAGTTGGATAGGTGAATCTATTTAAGACTAAGACTCAAATAGAGATGAAGTACAATCAAAATGTCAGAATCTATGGCAGCCTACTTGTATTTAATGCTATCATTTTTATATTTCATGTTTTATTAAAATTTTATTTTATAACATAAAATTAGACTGATATACCTGTCAAGTAAAGGCATATTTGGAATATAGGCTGTTTATGATGCTTGTTTTGGAAGGAGGGGAAAATGCCCATTGATATTTTAAATTGTACTTTTAGGGAAAAATATAAAACAAATGTTAATTGTATTATTGGGCAGTGTTTTAGGTTAATTTTTTAGGAATGTCTAATTTCAAGTGAAAGCAGTACTTTTGTGGAGAAAACACAGGAGAGCTAACTCTTATTTTCCAGAATGAAATATAATGAACATTAGATTTAGAATATTAAAAACAATGTGCATATATATGTAAATTAAATCTTTAGAGGTATAATAGCTAGACTTGAGAACTACATCTTGCCTTCCATATTTAATTCGCCACTATAGCTTCCCTGCCAAGTGATGCAGCTTGTATTGGATGCAACCATTTTACTCCTGATCAACTCAGTGTACCATCGTATTCCAACATCTCTGAATAGAAAGCATTCATATTCTCATAGGAACTATGAAAATTGGCACTCCCCCATATGTTTGATGGAAGCATATATAATTGATATAAGCCAGAAAATGTTTTTTCTTGAATTGTTGCTGGATAAATGTGTTTGAGGCATTTCATTAATGATATTGTAATAATAAAAAAATTATTGATGTTATTATAAAGAAATAATACTTGTTAACATTTATATAGGGCTAAAATTTATGTGTGAAGCAATGATATGAGCTATTTACATGTTTTATCTCATTTATTTCTTAAAATATCCTTATATTGCAGGTACTGTTTTGTCCATGTTACAGTAGAGGAAACTGAGACATAGTCACACAGCTATTTAGTGCTAGGTGGTTATTTAAACCAAACAATATAATTTCAATTTCTACCCCCTTATCATTATACTGTCTTTATAATATGCAGCAATAAGCTCAGATCGATATTTTTTTTTACAACTTCTAAAAGTGATGAAATGTCATATTTAATGTATTCTTGAAGACATTCTTGATCTTCAGTTCCACAATCTTTTTTTGAGTGCTTGTTCAGGACTCATTTGATATGGCTGTCCAATTACCTTTTTTTTTTTTGGTTTATAACCTTTGGGTCATGAAACACACATGTATAAAGTATCCCCCAAAATATATAGTGAATAAGAACTGCTACATTATTTGAACATTTTTTAAAAATAAGATCTCTGTGTTGTTCAACCCTATAAAACAGTATACTTTTGAGGACTTTGCTTATCACAATACGATTTACTAGGGACTCTTAAAAATCCATGCCACCAAAATACAACAAACTATTTTAAAAACGTGGCTGCCCTGTGAGAAAATTAGGGAAATCTCCAAGGCAAAAGTGGTTAAAGAGAAAGAATGAAGTTGAAACTTGAACAATAAGCACAGGTGAGCAAAGGGGAAAACTAGGCTTGCCCTGGGAAATGAAAAACAAGACCACAACTTGGTGAATACAATGAATAAAACATTTACTATAAGCCTGTGACAAAAGCAAATTAAAGTTATTCAGGTTAGAAATGATCCCTGGCTATTTACAGAAGCAAATTCAAATCTGTGCCAGAGGACCGTTACAATTTAGGTCCTCAAGATTCTCACAAATTAAGTTCAATTAAGTAAGAACACTCAGTCGTAACCACCAAACACACAAAGAAACAAGGGACTGTGCGGTGAAATGATCGGAAAAAGTTAATACATATAGGCCTCCAAGACCCCAGATATTTAGTATCAATATATGAAATATTTAAGGAAATATAACATTAAAGTTTTAAAAGAAAAAGCAACAGGAGAACACTAAAAATGAGCAATTTTGAAAAAAACAAATAGAATGTATGGAAATGGAAGTGTGATGGTTGAAATTAAACATTCAGGGGATTAAAGAACAGGTTATGCTCACTTAAGGATAGAAATGGTGAATTGCACAATACCTCTGAATAAACTGTCCAGAGTGCAAACCAGGGAGACGCTATAATTAGAAGTGTAAAATACTTCTTAAGAAACATGGAGAACAGGATGAGAAAGCCTACCACTTGTATAATTAAAGTCTCAGAAGAATAGACTCAAAAAGAATAAAAGACAAAATTCAAAATGGTGGCTAAGAATTTTCCAGATCAGGAATCCATAGAATAGGAAATACAACTTATACATTAGCCAGATAAATAAAATGAGACTCACTTCAAATAAATAATGAAGCTGCAGAACACTAAAGTCAAAAAGATTTGCAGCCAGAGAGAAAAGATATGACCCCCAACGCAACAACAATTAGATACAGATTACTTTTCGGCAAAAATGGAAAGCTGAAGAGAGTGAGATCTTGAAGTGATGCACAAACATAAATGTTCTTCTAATTTGGGGTATACAGCAAAAGATCTTTATAGAGCACAGGTGGAATTATCTACTATTTGTAGGTAAACAGAAAACAAGAGTGTTTTTCATCAACATCTTTGTGTTAAAAGATTTTTTTTTAAGAGACTGGCAAACTTTTTCTTAAGTGGCCAGATAGTAAATATTTCAGGTTTGCAGGCAATATAGTCTCTGTTGCAAATCTCGTGTAACAGTGCAAAAGCAGCTATGCCCAATATGTAAATAAACGGCTGTGGCTATGTACCAGTAAAACTTTATTTACAAAATATATGGTCAATCTAAGGATTGTAGTTTCCTAACCTCTGCTTTAAAGGTTGTATTTTAAGAAGCAACAAATTAAAAAAAAAAAAAAGAAGAAGAAGAAAAAGATTTGAGAGATAAGAAGCCATAGCTATTATGAAAACAAATGTAAAGAAAGTACACAATAAAACAATGTTATATAAATTTATAAGTTGAGTGAGAGAGATTTAGAATTTGGGTTTTCTTTTATTCAAGGGAGAAAGGGAGATACAGATATTAATTAACTTTAGGTCTAGTTAAGTTGCTAATTTGTGTAATAAAAATACAAGGATAACCAGTGAAAGGATAGAAATATCAAGTATAAATTCTAAACTGTAGTGAGAGAAATAGACTAAGAAAGACACACCAAAAAAAAAATCAGGAAAAATAAAAATAAATGCATAGCTAAAGCTAGACAAATAGATGGAAACAAACATTTTATAAATCACAATAATTTTTTTAAAGGACTGTAATATCATATAAAAAATAAAATCTAATTTTATGCTCTTTGTAAGAGACCCCCCTGTAACCTATGGATATAGAAATGTTTGAAGTAACAGGACAGTTAATGAAATATAAGGCAAATATTAATCAAAAGAAAGAGGGAAACTATGTTAATAGGTACAGTTGACCCAAGACATTAATTACTTCATGACAACAAAAAGCTTAATTCACGTGAAAGATACAATTTAAAAATGGCATGTGCTTAATAACATAGCCCCAAAGTGACATTGTAAAAATTAATAAACTATATGGATAAGTTGACAGATTTAGGATTATGTTAGGAAATTTCAACAAAGTTCTCTAACTTACTGATAAGCAGAAAAATATCATTAAAGACAAGGGTTAAACAATTAACAGACTTGATTTGATTAGTGTATATAGAATTCAAACTCAATAATTAAAGAATACACATTTTTTCATGCACAAGTTGAACTTTTATAAAATTGGTTATGTACTAGAGACCGTGAAATAAATCTTAATACATTTTTCAGTGTCAGTTTTATTTATTTATTGACCACAATGGATGTTCCATTTACCCTGATTTGATCTTTGCACATTATATAAATAGACTATCATGTACCCCCAAAATATGTACATGTATTTTGTGTCAATAAAAAAACTTGTATCAGAAAGACTTAAAGATACAAGCATCTGACTTCAGAAATTTAAAAAGGATTTATATGATCCTAGAGAAAACAGAAGGAGGGATATGAAAGATTAAATGAAAGAAAAAGTGACATAAACTTAAGAGGCAAAAATGAGGTTATTCTGAAAAGACAAGTTAATTCGATATATTGCTAAAAAGATTAATCAAGAAAAAAGAGAAGAGAAATAATATTGAGAATGTAAAAAGGAATGTAACTAAAGATACAGAAAATAGTAAAAAGAGAAGAACTTTCTATAAAAATTTGTAGGATAGTATTGGAAAAGGTGAATGAAATGGATAAGTTCCTAGAAAAAAATAACTTATTGAAACTACCTTAAAAGAAATAGGAAGCACGAATAGTTCCATAACTGATTTTTATTTTCATGACTTTCAATCTTCAAAATAAATACTTGGCCTAGAAGTTTTTCAGATACATTTTACCGAATTTTAATGAAATGATTATCTCAAACAAATGGAATACAAAAATGTATTTTATGACTAAATGTTCGAAAAGATAAATTCTTCCTGTCCAAGTTGAGTTTATCCCAGAAGTGAAATTATGGCTTAATATTAGAATATTCATAAATATAATTCACTATATTGAGTCTAATGGGAAAAAAATTGTGAAATTTCTCTCAGTCAAGTCAGAAAATCCTACTCAGATTTCAAAACAAGAACCATGAACTAATTTAACCCTCCACCCTACTCCGAAGTAGGAAAGGAGTCAAAGGAAACCCTGTAACCTAATACTTAGAATCTAACTCCTAGTCAGTATAGTAAGATAAGACAAGTAGGAGTTGAAAATGTAAAGATTGAAAAGGGAGAAAATCAAGCTGACATTATAGCACTCTAAGAATAGCAAAAACAAATCCTATAGGAAAACTATCAGAAATAATAAAAATTATCAGTAGCATATATAAAAATTACATTTTTTAGGCTAGGTGCGGTGGCTCATCCCTGTAATCCCAGCACTTTGGGAGGCTAAGGTGAGAGGATCACTTGAACCCAGGAGTTCAAGACCAGCTTAGACAATATTATCAAGACCCCCATCTCTACATAAAGTAAAAATCACCTTTTTATATGTCATAAAACAATAGAAATCATAATTTTTAAAGAAGGCACGATTTGCAATAGCAAAAGAAATGTAAGGTATAGAGAGTAAATCTAACAAAAATGTCCAAGACCTGAATGGAGAAAATGAGTTTTTTTCCTAAAGGCTTTTTTAAAGATCCAAGTTAATAAAAAGCCACATGCTGTTCACAGATGTAAGACTCAAAATTGTGAAGATACCAATTAAAAATCCTTATAGTCCTTTCCAACAAAACTTAACAAGTCTATTCTAAAATATAGATGGAAGAGCAAAGGCCCAAGGACATAGAAGACATTCCTAAGTAAGAAAAATAAGATGTAAGCCGTAATAATTAAAATAGAGTAGTATTCTTGGAGACATGGATATATTGATCAAATGGACCAAAAGAGCCGTAAATCAACACACATGTGCCAATTGAAATCCAAAAGAAGTGACTTTGCATATTAATGGAGAAAGGATGGGCAAAAAAGAATGGATCTCCACCTCATACTGTTCAAAAGTGTTGATTCCAACAATGAATGATTGGATTTTTAAAACGTGGTTTATATACACAGTGGAATACTATTCAGCCTTAAATGAAAAAAATGGAAATTCTGTCATTTGCAACAGCATAGATGAAACCAGAAGACATTATGTTAAGTGAAATAAGCCATTCACTGAGAAATAAATACCATAATATCATCTCACTTACGTGTGGTATATGAAAAAGTCCAACTTACAGAAATGGAGAATAGAATGGTGGTTATCATTCTACTTCGAGGGGTAAGGGGGTTGCACTAAACTCTATCTGGCAAGTAACACTCAAAGAATTTCTTTAGGCAAAGTGTAGCTGAAAGTAGTTGGTGGCAGTGGTTTATTTGCCGGTTGACTAAATATAAAACAAGGTCGGCCAGGCGCGGTGGCTCAAGCCTGTAATCCCAGCACTTTGGGAGGCCGAGACGGGTGGATCACGAGGTCAGGAGATCGAGACCATCCTGGCTAACACGGTGAAACCCCGTCTCTACTACAAAAATACAAAAAAACTAGCCGGGCGAGGTGGCAGGCGCCTGTAGTCCCAGCTACTCCGGAGGCTGAGGCAGGAGAATGGCCTAAACCCGGGAGGCGGAGCTTGCAGTGAGCTGAGATCCGGCCACTGCACTCCAGCCTGGGCGACAGAGCGAGACTCCGTCTCAAAAAAAAAAAAAAAAACAAGGTCAAGAAAAGATGATGTTTTTAAAAAATCAATGTCTTATAGCCAATTATCTTTATATCTGGCTAACCCTTAACTTTTCTTTCTTAATTCAAATTTAGGATGGAAGTCACTAAGAGTCAGTCACATCCAGAATAATATTGTTCTCTTTTAATTATTAAGCTTTTCTGTTTTAAGCTACTTTTACTTCTTAACATTTAGAATAAAAGAAAATCTCAAATTACTGTTTGAACTGGGATATTAGTCTCAGACTGAACACCTATTTCTGTGTTCTCTATTGGTATTTTTTTCAGCTAAAATTATACTAATATAATATCAGAATATGGTATGTTTTAAATGAAGTAGGTTTTTAAATGAAAATCAATAGTGCATTTTTCATAAAACAAAATAGGTTTAAGTACCTCTTCAGACCTTATTTCTAAATGTAAACATTGTTTTTATAGATCTTAGAAAAGTAATTTTGACTTTTTATTACCCATGGGAATGCTGAAAGGGTGTGGCAATTATATCTGATAGCAGATGGCCTATTATGTACTCACATTTAAATGTATTCAGTCATTAGAGTAGAAAATTCACATCAGAAAATGTTATACCTTAATTAGACTCATAAATAAGCTACATGACATATTATTTATTTATTGTAGGTTCCTCTTGTTAATTTCTCTCAAGCAAGAAATACAATTTTGATTCCTGAATATTTGCTTATGCTTTCTCTATCACAACCTATCTTCTTACCCCATCTCCCTTATAGATACATAGATACATGAGTATGCATGCACACACACATACAAATATATACACTTGTCTTTGAACCCATGATTATCTTCTCCTACCATTCTCGTATGGATGTGTGTGTGTGTGTGTGTGTGTGCACGCGCGCGCGTGTGTGATGGAGTCTTGCTCTGTTGCCAGGCTGGAGTGTGGTGGTGTGATCTTGGCTCACTGAAACCTCCGCCTCCCGCCTCCCGCCTCCCAGGTTCAAGTGATTCTCCTGCTTCAGCCTCCCAAGTAGCTAGGACTACAGTTATGTGCCACCATGCCCAGCTAATTTTTGTATTTTTAGTAGAGATGGGGTTTCACCATGTTGGCCAAGATGGTCTCAATCTCCTGACCTCGTGATTCACCTGCCTTGGCCTCCCAAAGTGCTGGGATTACAGGCATGAGCCACCGTGCCCAGTCTCTTATGTTGATTTTTATTACAACTTTTGTCTCATTAGCTGCCTCTTAATATATATATGACCATAATATGAAGCAATATGGTAGAAAACCACTGACTGTAGCTAACTTTCAAATCTTGCAACTTACTGCCTCATACTACTTTTATTACAGTAAACAAGTACTTAACCACTCTGGGCCACATTAGAGAATGCAGAATCCAATTTGAGAATTAAAGGGATTGCATAATAAAGTATTTAGTATTGCAGCTGGTATTTTATAGCTTAGCAATGATAACTATCGTTTATATATGTCAAGAACTGTGAAGAGTTTGAGAGTTTACCTACTAACAGGCTAACAAGTTAACTTGACACCGTTTCATTCATTTGGGGTCAGAGACAAAGAATTCTTTGCCACTCACACAATAGCAATAGCCAGATTAAACATTTTTTTTTGAGGTTTCTGAACCCGTACACCCACAGGGCTATGTGAAAGGGACAGATGACACTTGCATCCGTAGTGGTTTGTGTCATTGGAGGGAAATCCTGAATTTAGGGAATGCAGCCTTTTATAATAGGTAGTAAGACTGTCCAGCCTTTGCTCCAGTTTAATCATTCTGGGCAGTAACAAACCCCTTAGCTTAGGAGGGAGATACTACGTCTGTCTTCAAATACTGTTCATTATGCAAATATCTTTGAAAAGATAGTTCAAAACAAAGGTGCTTTGTTGGTGCTTGTATCTCAGTGTAGGTAGTTTTGCACTTTTCTGCTTGAAAATCTCTAGTCATTTTCCAGAAACATTAAAAGAAAATCCAACCTCTCTATCTTGGCCTAGAAGACCTGAGGAATCAAGCCTCAGCATACCTCCCTGCCTTCATGTTATACCTTTATACTGGCTTTTTCTGTCTCCTAAACCCACCAGCAGCCTTTGCATTAGCACTTCCCTCTGCCTGATGTGTTCTAGATCATCACTTACCTAGCTCCTTGACATTCAAGATTCAGCTTGAATCAAGTCAGAGTGAGACCTTGTCTCTCTACCTAATGTAAAGTAACCTCTCAGGAATGCTATCACAGCACTCTTATTTTGTTGTTGTTATTTATTGTTTATCTCTGCCTCCTGCCATACCCTACCATATAGAATGTAAACTTGTTTTAGTGTCCTCTCTTATGCACTCTTCCTTCTCCCCCTCTACCTTTCTTTCCTCTCTCTTTTTCTTTCTCCTCTACTTTACAACAATACTGTTTAGTAGTTTCTCAGTAAGTATTAATTGGAATGGATGGATGGATGGATGAATGAATGCATGCATGAGTTACTATCCCCTCTACTCTATGCTTTTTGTTTCTTTTTGTTGTTGGTCAAAAATATTAAACTTTATTATTTGATTTTTAATGAAGAACTTGTGCTAACTCTAGAGTTGAAATAAATAATACCACAGTAAAGAAATAAAAGCCTTCCCCCAAAACAACATAAACCCCCTACTTGTTATAGTTTAATTACACACTTTTCTATTTAGTACCAGTGGTGATAAACTTCCATTGTGTTAACCTGTTTGGTTTCATTGGTGTTTAATATAATGTTACTCTCTTTGTTGGCACTTGAAAACCCCATATTTACCTGCTAATTCCCCTTAATGCCACATGAGAGGCATTTCTTGATGTGTATAACACTTAAGAAATAAGAAATTAAACGAATAATCACATATCTATTGAGATCTTCTTATGATTAGCATGTTATTATTAGTTTTGATCAATAGCCAGAGGACCTGGCTTAGAAATGACAAACATTTCTTTAGTTATCTTTACGATATTTCTCTCTATATGAGAAAAATTCATATATGATTATAATTAAAAGTAGCCACTACAAGATTTCACTTCTTTTATCATGTCTTTAATTTGATAATTTGTCTTGTACTTGATAATTTGCTTTGCAAGGAAGACATGGAAAACCCTAATTCAGTTGCTAGATACTTTTGGAAATGTATATGGGAAAACAGTTTTGATTTGTGAATTAAATGCTTGTTTTATTTTCAGTTTCTGTCTCCTATGTCCCTTTTAGTTAGTTAATTCCATCAAGATGTAGATGTTTTAAAGATGCAGGTTTAAGTTTAATAACAGTCGTATTTATAGATATATAACATATTTAACAAGGGTTTCTGTGCATACCTTTTAGAAGAATGTATTACTAACATAACTCACCATTAGCTAAAAGATAATCATGTCTCTACCTTAAGTATATTTTCAAATAGATAATTTTCCATTTTGCGGGGTGAATCACTGGTTAAAATTGATCATTTTTCAAAAATTTTTGTAATAGCAAGCAATAAAGGAGAACATCAAAAAAAGAGAAGCAGAGGAAAAAGAAAAACGTGCCAGAATAGCTAAAGAATTAGCAGAGAGAGAAAGACTTGAACGCCAACAAAAGAAAAAGCGTTTATTAGAAGTGAAGACAGGTGAGTACTATCAAATTTGCTATTTATTCTATGTATACTTAAGATTTATACTGGCTGCTTTATTAGCATATTAGTGAACTTAGTGAAAAAGGAAAATACAATCACTTGTTTCTGTAATTAAACCATAGAACAATTCTTTCTTTATGGTCTTTTCTGCCTTCCATTTACTAACATATAGTGTAGTGTCTTCATTCTAATGGTCATAGGTGATTTGGTCCTCTGTTATGCTGTTTTGCTTCCAGCATATTCACATTTCTTTAATTACTACCTCAATAAACAATCTTTAATAATGTATGTCAGTTAATAAAGTAACTATCAGAAAATGACTGTGGAGAATTCTATAGGACATGTAACCTGGTTTCTTCAACAAAATATCCCAAGGGAGGGAAAAAAAGTGATGGAGGATAAACACTGTTTAAAAGAAAGAGACTTACGTGAAATATTAGCCAATTGCAATGTATGGAATTTATGTGTATTCCAGTCTGTGGTCCCAGCTACTCAGGAGGTTGAGGTAGGAGGATCGCCTGAGTCTGGAAGGTTGAGGCTGCAGTATGCCTTGATCTTGCCACTGCACTGCAGCCTGGGAGACAGAGAGAGATTTTGCTTCAAAAAAAAACAACAAAAAGAAAAAAGCAGTCTGAACATTTTGGATACTTTTTTCCCCCTGTAAACATGACAAAATTGTTGTCAATATGTTTCAAAGTATCTTTTAGAGTCTGGTACGGAAATTTTACAGAAACATATGTATATATGTATTTCAAGAAGCTAAAAGATACCACTTATTTAGAAGCAAAAGAATTATGTAAAATGTAGTTATATTTTCATTCCCTGAAAAATTTGGCTTTTCTACTTCCAAGTCAGTAAGGATTGAACAAGGCTTTAATTAAAATCCATCCGCTTCACTGCTAAATCACCATAGTTTACAATTCAGGGTTGCAAATTCACCTCAAGTTTCCCCAGGAATAGATAGAGATGCCTACTTTGCCTTCTTTACTTTCACTTTACAGGTATATTTTGTGCTTACTAAAGTGAACCGAGTACCTTAATATATTGCACTTGTTTCTTCCTGGGAAGAAAAATCATCTAAGCACAATTTCTTGTTTATATTTGAAATTCAGGGAATATTCTCAGAATTATTTTTAAGTATGAATGAAAATGGAGATCAGAAAGATTTAGTATTTATTTTTAAAATATGCTTCTGGAAAGAATTTTAAATTAATATATTATTTCCTAACTTACAGAAGATTCTGGTGTTTGAACATTAGCTCTTTATTTATTTATTTGTTTTTGAGATGGAGTTTTGCTCATCTTGCCCAGCCTGGAGTGCAATGGCGCGTTCTCGGCTCACTGCAACTTCCACCTCCTGGGTTCAAGGGATTCTCTTGCCTCAGCCTCCCGAGTGACTGGGATTACAGGGGCCTGCACCATGCCCGGTTAATTTTGTATTTTTAGTAGAGACAGAGTTTCACCATGTTGGCCAGGCTGGTCTTTAACTCCTGACCTCAGGTGATCTACCCGCATCAGCCTCCCAAAGTGCTGGGATTACAGGCATGAGCCACCGCTCCCAGCCTAAACATTAACTCTTTTAGCGTTGGCTAAAGTTATCTAGATGAGTTGCTAGATGGCAGATTGGATGCATTGTTTGTGGGTTTTGCCCAGAGTCTGATCACACAGAGTGTTTCAGTCATTCTCTCTTATACCAATTTGAAAGATTGAAACTTGATAGGGCACAGAAATTCTAATAAAACTTCCAGTGTAATCTCAGTAATGTTTTAATTTAAATTTGTGTCTCCGTAAGGAAATTTTCGTTTTTAAGAATAAGTTTATTTTTCAAATTTATTTATATTATAGAAAACACCTAAAAAAATAGTAGATCAAAAGACTGTTACCCATAATCTTCCTATCCAAAGAATCACTATAAACATTTCTGCACACTGTTCTTTCAGTTTTAAATTTTTCTGCTTTCTAATAGTAGCTATGCAGTTCAGTGTCACACTTTATATTGCTGAACTTTTGAATGTTTCATGTTATTCATAACTTGTAATTGTTATACTTTTTAATATCTATATGATTGATTCCACTGGATGTGCCATATATAATTTAACTTGCATTAGTCAGTAATGAAGTCATGGAACAATAGTTATTGCTGACTTTTCAATGTGATTAATCTTTTTATTCATAAATAGAAAATAATTATTTTATTGGACATGGAATAGAAAAGAATATTTTTAAGACTTTTGATGCATACTTACAAATTGATTTGCAGAAGCATAACTTTAATTTTCTCAACTTTCAACATTGAGTTATGATTGTGCCTTGGTTTAATATTCTTATTTTTTAAAGATTTTTGCTAATTTTATAGATTTTAAATTTATGTTTTATTATCTTAATTTGCATTTCTTTGAGTATTGCTAAAGTTAGACTTTTAAAAGGGTTTATAGTTCACTTTTCATTCCTCTGTTGTGAATTGTGTTATCTTCTTTTTATTGATTTGTACTAGTTAGCTCAGTATATATTCATATTTACATTTTAAATATCTCTTTCCAATGTGGCTTTTTTATTTCTATATCTTGACATATATAAAACTATTTTATTTTCATTCTATAATGTTTTAATATTTGCCTTTGTTATTTTTTTCTATCACCTTTAAGTTTATAAAATCATCCTTTCAGTGATTTCATATCAACTTCATTTCTTTTCTAGTTTTGATTATTTATAATATGACTCTACTCCACTTATTTATAATTCCTTAATTATTCATATATTTGATATATAGTTTTAATATACTAGGATCTGTTTCTGAATTTTACCAAAACCATTCTAATATTTAGCCATCAATTGTGTTTAATAGCTATTTTATGTTGCTTTAAAATAGGTAATTTTATGTTGATGACATTACCTTCTTTTCTTAATTTTAAAATAGGCTGGAATGTTTTTAATTTTAATAATAGATTTAAAGAAAGATTTTATTATATCTTTCGTTAATCATAGAGCCCATCTTATTTGACCTATTGGATTATTTTATTAGACTTTTTCTGTACTATCTCTTCCTAAACATGGTCTGCAAATTGTCATAGGTGGGCCTCAAGTAAATGTAAAATCCTCACCCAATAGGACTTTCCAAACCTCTAATTTGCTGAGATGCATATGCATCATACATTTTAACATTTTTCAGGAGTGCCCTCTGCAGAGCATAGTCTGAGTAACTTTGATTTATATAAATGATATTAAAATAATTTTAAACATATTTGTAAAATAAATACAGATATATGCTGTATCTGTATCATACCTATGAATATGCTGTAGATGTAATAAAACTCATTTGATACAAGATGCTGAAACAGCTATGATTTAAAAAGCTACTGTGAGACTTTGTCTTTTAAAAACATTTGAAATTTTTGCAAGTCAACTTTGAGTTTTTTTTTTTTAGACTGTGGGATTTAAAATAATCTAGGGATAATAGCCCGAATTTCAGAATATTTGTAAACACATAATTTTCTCACCAAGGTGAAAGACCGCTTCTAAAATCCCAATAAATTATGATGATTCTGAATGGTCCTTAGTTTTCCTTTAAAATCAACACAATTATTAACGTAGAAGAACCAAGTATTTGATTTCTTAAAGTAATTGTTATTACCAAGTGAGTCATATAATCATATAACAAATATATTATTACATGCTTATTTATTGATAACTTTTTCATTTTTAAAAACGTCACAAATATACAATCACCTTTTTTCCATATTATATGTAGAATATGCTTTTTGTCAAGTCATGATTTTTATAACATTTGAAGGCTTTATGAAATTGAGGTTACTAAAGTAGTGTATCTAATTTAGCACTTAATTACTGAAAACATGTAAAAGATCAGTTTTTTATACTTTTAAATTGATACATTGAATTTTATCCTTATGTGATATTTGATAAATATGATCTTCAATAAAGACACTGTACTATTATAAAAATATGTGTTATCATTTCTATTATTATTTTATTGGTAAAAAACGAAACATAGCAAGGCCACTTTTTATTGTTCTTTTATTCATCAAGTTTTTTTCTATATGTTGAGATTACAGTGATAAATAAGAATAAAAAAGTTCCTGCTGTAATGAAGTTTAAAATTCTAATGAGTGCTTCAAATAACCAAATATAAAATAATGTCAGATAATAATTTATAGGAACTAAAATAAGAATGATAATGAGATGGAGACTGCTTAGGCTGGTGGCAGTAACAAAATTTGGTCTCGGAGAACTAAGGAGACTATTAGTATATATCAAACTTTCTAATTTAAATATTGTTTAATAAAAATCCTCAGAAGTTGATAAGATTTATATAATCAGTGTATGTGGTTTTTGGATAAACAAGCTTATAAGCTATTCTATATGTGCTAATGTGGTGTATATTTTAAACATTGTGAGGATCAGTTGACATTTTATGTAATTTTTCTCCTCAGGTGTTATATTTTAGTACAGAACATGGTACTGCTCAAATCTTTGTAAAAATTTTTAGCCCAACTTTCTCAGCCCTAAAAGAATGTGGAAGGGTGAATTATTGAATTTACATTAGTGTTTTGTTACCTCACTGAGCCAAGAACTTTTTGTTTTAGTTTATTTTCGTATGTAAGACACATATCCCTGGATGGTAGAGGAAGAGAAAAATCTTCACATAACTCTGCCATAAACCCACAGGGAGCTTCCTTCCATATATTTTCATGGCTTTAGTATTCCCTCCATGCAAATAAGAACTGAATTTTTTCACAGGTGTTGAAATTCTTATATCACTATCTGAGGTAGCAGAGTAAATTAAATTCCTGTTCTTTCTTACCCACAGTAAATCATTACTTGCCCTTGGCAAGAGAACAGGCAACTATTTCCAAATCTACTATTATTTATTATCACTATCATTTCAAAATGTGATTTTTGTTAATAGAATGAAAATAAAGGTAAAAATAGTGGACTAAATTTCTCCAAGAAGAGAAATGAAGCATTAAAAATCCTTTTGAGCCTCAAAACTAAGAAAGCAGTCTCCTATTATCATATTATGATGTTAAAACATGATGCTTTTCGTTTCTGTTTTCTCATTTTTTTTTTTAAATGTTGAGCATGAAGGTCTCTTATATATTCACATACACAGTTTTGGTTATTTCTGTTGAATGTTTTGGTATTACATAAACAAGCAAGTTACATTTTCACGTTGTCTTTATTTTATCAATATGTGAATTTTGAATAAACATCTAAAGTTGATCCTTGAGTTTGAACTATTTTAATTTAAGAAATACCTACAGTATTCATCTGACATGAAGACTACTAAGCATAGACACTGGTGTTTATTAATTTAAAATGCATAACTATTCTTATGTGTAATCATTTCTAGTAAGGCAAGTAGTAGTAATAATTTTATGTGATTATGCACAACTTTCTCTAAATTCCATTTCTGTTTCTTAATCATGGACACAAATAGGGCATTTGATAATAGAATTCAAACATTATACTCTAAGACTTCCTGAGTATGTAAGTTGATTCACATCATTTTTAAATAGCAGATCAAAATGGCCTTGAAATGGACCCAGTGTTGTGTAATTATGTTTTGTGGGGGAAGTAAATAAGAGCTTATTTAATGGAGTAATAAAAACTGTATGAGCAGCTCCTATATTTTAGTCTTTAGGTTACAATTTGTCTATTATTTATTAGACTTAAATGTCTCATTTGGTGCAACTTCAGTCTATTAAATAAAGAGATAATTAGCTTTTAGAAATCTGTTGTTTACCCACATGGCCAAAACTGCTCCTTTGTTTTCCATTCTGCAATTTAGAATAACTAAGCAATTAGGCCTCTATTTTAGAGGAAATGCATATTACATAAATACTACTTGGGAATGTCTCTGCGAATCTCAACAGATATGCAATTAATGTTTGTACTTGCTTTCATAAAGGCTTTAACAATTACCCTGTCTTCTACAGATATCATAAAACTTAGATTACTTTCCATCATTGCCCATATTCTAGTTTTGTCCAGTAATGCTTTCAGTTTTCTAGTGTTATTAGCAATTGGTTCATATAAACAAGCCAATAGGTTTAATACTTTCTCAATATAGAAGGGTAGAATAAATGGAATTGCATTGGCTTAGATATATTTATCTTTTCTTTACTCCATCATTTATAGAACAGACATTGTAACAACAACAACAACAACTACTACTACTACTACTACTACTACTGCTAGCATTTATTGATCAGATATTATTTGCCAGCCTATATTTATTATTACATGTAATACTTAAAAATCATGAGACTATTTTACCTATCAAAAAGTTTAATTTACTTGCATGTGATCACAAATTTAGCAAGCCATGAAGCCAGTATTCAAGTCTTCTCATGAGGTCATATTTTTAACTATTGTGCTATTATATTTTACCACTGTTGATTTAACCATGGTACAGGAAAATAGGGCCCAAAATGATTATTAGTAATTGCTAACTGTCACTAGACTATACCTATATAAGAATATTGAGAATTATTTTCCATGGAAATCTGTGAGAGGGTCAGCTGTGTCTTTGGTAACATAATCAGTGGTTTTAAGCCAGGTGGTCTCTCCCTTTGTATTTGAAACTTCTGGGAGGATTGTCACAGTCAAAGGAGGGATTCTTCAATATTCTGAATAGTTCTGACCCAACATAGTTGCCAGAGGTCAACTTTTCTGAGGGAGGTAGAAATGTGTCCAGTACTTTCATTGTTTGACTCAGAATAGAAGTTAAGGAAACAGAGAATTTGTAATATAGTAGGTTTTAGAAGTAGCACAAACATTTTATGTGCTTTACTCAGGATGTGTGCTCTGAGACATTCTTCCATGTCCACCAACTGTACTATGTTACAATTTTTTCCTTCTGATGGTATTAAGAAACTGAAATTCTATTACATACATAGTATCAAGCAATGTCTGGTGGGAAATTTTTCCAAGAGTCTCTCTGTCAGTTAGCTATGCAGCTTTTCACTTCTGTGCAGGCATCTCTTTCACTGGAATAACGTAGCTTAAATTATGAAAACTCATTCAGAGTTCAACCATTTTGTGCATAATATGCGTCTTCTCCATGCAGCTATACAGGGCTCACACACCATCCTTTGTCCCCTTCCAACAAGACCTGGAAAAGAGAAGGAGGTTCTCAGACTTCCAGCATAACTTAATTTGAAAGTGATTATTTTTTTCTTTTGTCTTTTTCTTTCTTTCTTTTTAAACTTTCTTGAGGGTTATTAGTGCCACTCTTGTTAAACATTTTTGTGGCACATCATCCTACTAATTAGTTTATTGCTCATCTAATATTTTAAAATCATTTTCAAAATGTTTTTCATATTATTATAATATGATATTTACTATAGTCTCAGCTTTACTTTTTGTTGTTTAACTTTTTTGGGAATAAAAGATTAAATGCCAATTTTCATAAACTTTATTTGAGGCAAAATAATTTAAGTTTTTAAGGTGTAGCATGGTCTACCTCTAAGAATTTTACCCAAGAAATCTTTATATTAACATCACTTATTCATAACTTCACCCTGTTCATATTCTAGGACAAAAAAATCATACCAATCAGTCCTTTTGATCTTATCACAATGTGGAAAACTCTGTAACTTTGATAATATCAGCCACATTTATTGTATTATAATTGAGTACTCAATCACAGCATTGCATCTTCTGTGTCTGTAACATTCAATACTCCTTAGCTGTCTCCACTAATTAACATAAACCATATATCCCACAAAACCTAAAATATTTGCTAGCTGGCCCTTTACAGAAAAATTTTGCTGATTCATAATATAGATCAATAATTCGTAGACTCTATTTTTTTTATTTTAAGAGACAGAGTAAAAAAAAAAAACCATAAAGTAAAAAAAAAAACTTTTTTCTTGTCTTCCTAAATGCAAAAGCATGCATTTGCAAAATGACCAGTCTGTGTTGAAAAATAATAATGAGTTATTGTTATTTTGATAAAATTGATATATTTATAAATTGATAAATAAATAATTGACAAATTAAAATTGATATATTGATAAAATTAATTATAATTGTCAGGGAAAACGTCATCTTTAAGCATATCTCTCGCTGCAGAGAATTGTGTGATTTTTAGATCTATTAATTTGAAGTGGAAAGTCATGCAGTTGAACTTTTGAAATGCTAGCAAGCATGTGGGCTGCTGATTGTTTCAGTAACCGATCTAGCAGAACCATTGTGCTTCTTATCCTTTTAGCCCAGCTTATAGACCCCAGTATTTCTATGGTATTGTTTGTATATCTTTCAAGAGGAAAATATCAGTGTGTCAAAAGGTCATAGGTGGAGCCAGGTGTTTCTTTTTTTATTAATAGGCTCTCTTCTTTGTATTTTTGGTCATTCTGACATTAAATCCTTAAAGTTGAAGGAAATCTATTCATTGGTGTTGAACTTGGTCATGAAGGTTGCTCAAAGTCTAAAGTGATTATCTCAAAGAGAGGAAAAAAAAAAAAAGACCAACTCAGTAGTATTTGGCATTTGATGATGAATAAATATACCTTAGGGCAGACTGGGAAAATTAAGCAAAGAAATTGAATATTGATATGTTACTTGTAAATGGTATAAATAGGCATTAGTGTTTAGATGAAATTAGACTTTATTTTGTAACAGGATTTTAAAATATTGTTTCCTGGATAACTTCCTTCCTCATATATCCAATGTTTTTCAAGAGAACTATAAGCAATATGATAGTAACAGAGTTAACATTGAGGGCAGCCTTAACACAGGCTAGAATGCCCCAAGGCGGGAAGAATATGACAGACTAGCGTAGTAACAGAAAATAGATGACTGACTGTTTTTAGAGCAAACAATTCTTGGAGACCATTGCCTGACTAGAGTGAATTGCCATCATAGAACTTCCAATATAATTATCATTAATGGGTATAAGTGACAGTAATTTCAGTTCAATAGAATCCTTTGAATGTTTATTTTTAAACTATTAGTGCTATTCAGGCAGGAACTCTTATAAAATTAGTGCTGAATCTGAGGTTCTATTACTAGCTTTCATGAGTGTTGTGTAAAGGATCACTGCTTTAGGAAACTGGATAGATTCCCTCCAAAGTCATTCCAACTCTGATTCTGTGACTGGCAATTAGTTTGAAGATTCTAAATGTGTGACGGTTCCTCTTTTTAACTGCAAAGTAGCCTTCAAGTGTTACAAAGTCAAGAAGATTGTTTGCTTGGGGAACAAAAGATTATTTTAATTCAAAGGCCAAGAACTAAGAAAAAGACAGTCTTTCTGCTGCATTTCAGATATATTTCAGAAGTGATGATTCTGTTAGTGCTGAATTGCAATTATGATCTCTGATTTGCAGTGGATGTTCTCAATGCTAATTAGATTGTACTTTCTGCTGGAATCACGTGTGAGGAAAAGTACTTTTTTAAAACCTTTATCCTTTATTATTTATTTTAAGGTTTGATATGGAACAGTAATGCTCTGTACTTGTCTCAAAAAACGGACAGTGCCTTTTGATAGTAGTCACTCATTATTTCTTGAATGCATGGGATATTTTTGTTAGATAAAAAATAAATTTATTAACTATTTCAACAGCTTATTTTATCATTTTGCTGTGACTCTGTTAATTGTAGTCTGTGATTTTGGCTTTGGTAGACAAAAATATTGTTTATGATCACTGGAAATATCTTTCACCCTTGAGCAAAGATGCTAGTTCTGCTCCCACTACCCATAGACAAACTTTCAGAGACCCTTTCCATGAGATTCTGAAGGAATTTGGTATGAGGAAACGTGGTTTGGATTATACTGTATTCTAATTGATTCTACCATTAAGGTAAATAGCATTACAGTCTGAGGAAATGCTGTTTCCTAAGTCATGATATCTGCTGAAATCAAGCATAAAATGTCATAATGTTACATTTGAAGGCATTGTGGGAAATTAAAGAAACGTTCTTATCTGCCTAGAAAATATTGGAAGAACCCAAATGATGTCAAGCTTTGTTCAGAATTGTTACACTCATGTGATGGTGAAATCTTGGGAAGGAGTGTTGTTTTTCACATCTTCCTATGAGATAATTCCTATTGTATGCTTGATACTGTCCTATTCCTAAAGCATTGCACTTTGATATAAGTAGAATATGAACTCGGTCATCTTTTATCAGCTATAAAAAGGGAAAGGTAAGAAAAGAAGGGAAAAATATATCTCGTGGTGTTTACCATTTTTAGAAACTGAGGAACCCTTAGAGATAAAATTTTCCATCTGGATGTATTGTAACTTAACTAATGGGGGTTTCTATATGGGGGAGGATGCATGTGTACGTTTACACACACACTTGTGTGCATGTTTTTAGCCTGCTCCAATTTGAGGTCAGCTGATTCTGAAACAGAAGTTTTGACAATTTGGTGTATTCCTCCTAGAAACTTCTTCAAAAAGAAGTCTTTTTGAAGTAAGGGTTTATCTCATTTCATTAATTAGATACTCAGTATTAATCTTTAATGAAGTACAAGAAAGGAGGGACATGATATGAAACATTTAATGTAGTTGTTTTAAATGATATTTCAGTTAATATTTTGATTTTGCTATGAAAAATTTGCTTTTTTATAAAGATCAAACATGCCATTATTTCTCAAATAATAAATCTTTCAAAAATAACACTTTTATACAAAATTAGCCATGTTTTAAAAAAAAATCTTTTACAGTGAGCTGTTGCTTCTAATTTCTTTTCATAGCAGGTGTTTAATAAGCACTTTAAAAATATTTATGGAATTCACATTTGTGGTACAAAAACTCCTCAACTGTACATGTTCTATTTATGCAGACCCACATAAAATAGATTGGCACAATCCTAGGACAAGATATGACATATGTCAAGTTTGTTTTATGTGCTCTTATAGTTTTGGTAACAAATGAGGAATTTCATAGTTATGACAGCAAGTTCAGATATGCAAAAATATAACTATTTCTATAAATGCAGTTTAATTTATGACTGAGCCATCAACCTACCTGATGGTTAACAATGTAGTCAATTCTCTGTCTCTGCGTGTGTGTGTGCGTGTGTGTGTGCGCGCGCGCGCGCATATTTCCAGTAATTTCAGTAGAGAGTTGTTATTTGTGTTTGAAATTCCCTTCCATGATCTCTTCTTATCTCCCTTCTTCCTTGGATGAAGAAAGCCAGTTGGGGCACCCTTCTGTGCATGTGCCCTCTTTCTGGTTCAGTTGGCATCTAGGTCCATAACAGCCTTCCTGCTTTGGCATCATTCCTCCTGTCTGCTTGTGGTAAAGGTGATGACTGGTTTGCCTTTGAATGGTAACCAAATAGTTCCCTCCTCGTCTTCCTTATGTTAATGACTCTTGGAAACATTCCTCTCTTGCACTTGTGCTCTTTCTTCGTGAACTTTTTTTTCTTCCCCAGGCAGGGCGCATAGGAAATTACTGTGCTTCAACCACAGTACTCAGCTTCTTGTGGTGCTTCTGCAGCCTTCTTGTACCCTAGTCTTGTTTCCTTAACCCATTCTCAACAATTCTGCATGTTGGACACAAAACACCTCCACTCTTGGACTCAACTCCCTGTGATTTCCTAGGAAAGTCTGCCCAACATGCACCACTTCCTCCCGGGATGAATGCGCAGGGCTACTGCACTGCATGTAATCTCAATTCCCATTTCTCTTCCACCAGATGGGGACATCTTTTCTGTTCATATCCTAAGAATGTGGTGTACATTTTCTGCTACATGGTTAGTTCCTGTACTAAGAATTATCCTTTGGCTCGCATATTGGGGTGGGAGAAAGGAGAATGGATTGACATCTGAGCAATAAATGCAGAAAAGACTACCTTTGTTGTTCCTTTGAAATGTGGAATCTTGAATTAGGTGGGTACCAAATGAACGCAGTGACATAAAGGACCAGAGTTTCTGTGCCTGGGCATCCAATGAGCTAAGTAAATTCAGATACAGAGGTGTGACTCAGATACAGAGGTGTGACATTTATATATGGACTAACAAGTAATGTAGCAGGCCTGAATGATCTTTGGGTAGAACTGTGGGCAGAAATGAGGCTAAATTAGAAGTCAAGAGAGCATGCTATGCTTTGGATTTTTTTTTTTCTTCTTCTTTATTTCGTAGGTACATTTCAAGGGCATTAAACAGAGCAGTGATATGATTTGCTTTTAGAGAAATGGCTCTGTAGCAAAAACGCAGATGGATCAGAGGGTGTTGGGACTAGGAGGAATGAGACCAATTAGGACTCTGTTGCAATTTTGCAAGAGATAAATGCAGAAGACCTTAACTAGGTTGCACTAAGAAAGAGAAGACAAGATGGATTTGAAAGGCAGTTTAGAGGCAGAATCAATAGGGCTTTCTAGTGGATTGAGTGTGAGAAGACAGGGAAAATACTTCATGAACAGGTAGATGATGCTGCTCGTACCAGCTTTAGAACACATAGATTTTACAACTCCAATTTAAAGGCTTTTTAATCTTGGGAATCTTTTTTACCTGAATGGGCCTGGCATAGGGTAAGAAACAACATCTGCACGTAACTATTAACTTCTTTCATAGAGGCAAATAAAAACAAATTTGCTAATAAAGACAACTGTGCAAGTTTTTATAACTAGATTAACCAAGAACCTCTGAAAATAAATCATGTTTATCTCATGAGGATAAGCTGGTGGTGGCCCTTTCCTGGAGAATCTGAGGCATGGGGTTCAGGTAGGTAAGGGAGAGAATGTGTCCCATTATCCCCTTGAAGGAAAACAGGTCAGTCCCACTCCTTCCCCTTCATCTAAAAATAGCCCAGACATTCAGTTCCAAGGCTCTAGGATTCTCATTATTGAAGTTTGCATTCATTTATTTTGCTGGCATGTGATATTGTTATAGTCAGTCTTTAGGCATTGTTTTTTTTGTTAGGTACTAATTACACTTTATCTAGCATTCTGAAAGATATTCCCAAGTCTCCTATATGATTTGCTTTTGTGACCATTAAATTTCTGACAAAAGGAATTATAAAAATCGGCATTGAAATACTTCGATCATTAGTAGAATTATTAGTGTGATGGTGGAAAAAAAAACTATTTCTATCAAAACTTTCCTTCAACAAATATTTATTTATCGCATATTATGTCATGATACTATCCTAGGCACTAGGGTTACAGCAGAAAATAAAACAAGCAAGTGTCCCGACCCTCATGGATATGTATTCTGGCAGGAGATAGACAACATTTAAGATAAATACAGCATTAGGAGTCCACAACTTATGAGGAGAACAAAATGAAGTAGGGATGGGGGGATAGGAAGTGTGGGAAGGAGTGACATCTTACATAGGGTGTTTTTTTTTTTTTTTTCATTTACAAAATTATTGACATTATATACAATATTGCTATTCTCTGTGAATAGTGGTGCCATGAAATGTTTCGTGCTCACACTTAGGAGTTGGGTTACCAGTATTCCAGTCCCTGCTCCACCAGTAGCTAAGTAATATCAGGCCGGTTGTCTTCAGACCATAATTCTCCTTATCTGCAAAATAAGATTCCTTCTAATTTGGACAATTCCATCTGTATTCTGTAAATTAATAACAAACTTTATTAGAACCCAAGGAATCAAGTTTTACCTACTCTTCCACTCACTTGTTCTATGACACTGTCCTCTTTTACAACATAAACTCTACTTTAACATACTTTTTATTACACAGTAAAGATGACTCTCTTCTTATACAGTATGGTGTTTTTCCCTTTGGTTATAGGATGAATTTAGTTTAAAATTACCTGTTTAGAATGTTTGCCCACAATATGGATCAGTAAAAGATATGTTTAGAAAAAGTTACTGATATGGGGAAGTTAGGGAAATATATCTGTATGCACATATGTGTGTGTATATGGACAACTCTTCATTTATCTAGTTTCCTGTCTCTAGAAAAGTAGAATCTGTAGTTTTCTGTCTATGCTCTTGATTTTCTGAATGGAAGGTACTTAATATGTGTGTAGAACAGAAATGAAAATGTCATATATTGTAGAAATGGTTGACCTTTCAACAGATTGACACCTTCTCATTTTCTCTGACAAATACTCAATCCGCACTTCAGTCTATTAAGAACAGACCTCATTAACATGCATAAACTAGCAGTCTGATCTAGTTATGATGCATCCTTAATGTGTGACATGTTCAGCATAGTGTAACTGCTTAGTCTTGTCATAAAAGGTAGAGTGGCCTCCAGTGATCGAGGTTCTGAGATCAATTTAACCTGGATAAAAATCTTTATCCATAACAACTGTCATTAGAAATGACTAGCATTTCCCTAATTAGCCCACCATTTACACCCCATAAGCTTCTCACAGATGGTAAATGTTTATAAACACCCACAGATGTGTGCACAGCTGACTCTCAGTTATCCGCAGGAATAGGGGACATAGATAATTTAGATTCACTTACAATACAAACCTCTCATTTTAGCTAGTTTCAATCTTTTTTCTCCTTGGACTTTTTACCACAGCTGTTAATGAAGTAGCAAATTAACTAATCTAATTTCAACTTCTCCTCTTATTGATGCACTTACCCCCTGATAAAAGCACTAATATGTACAAATGTGGTCACAAGATGGCTGGTAAGAGGGTGGAAATGGTAAGCATGAGCTTAGATAAATACATTGAACAATGGAGAATATGTTTGTAACTGTCTGTCTAGTAAAAAACTTTAAGTTGTGAAACCACAGCAGGCCACCCAGTTCAAGAATGATATACCTGGCCGGGTGCAGTGGCTCACGCCTCTAATCCCAGCACTTTGGGAGACTGAGGCAGGCGGATCACGAGGTCAGGAGATCAAGACCATTCTGGCTAGCACAATGAAACCCTGTCTCTACTAAAAATACAAAAAATTAGCTGGGCGTGGTGGCGGGCGCCTGTAGTCCCAGCTGCTCGGGAGGCTGAGGCAGGAGAATGGTGTGAACCCTGGAGGCAGAGCTTGCAGTGAGCCGAGATCACCCCACTGCACACCAGCCTGGATGACAGAGTGAGACTCCGCTCAAAAAAAAAAGAGAATGATATACCTAAATTCCCTGGGACAGAAGCATCTCCTTAAATTCAAGAGAAGGGAAAGGATGCCATTTTCCTTGGTGGCCAGGCCCTATAGTAATAATGATTTCTTTTCAGGTAGTTCTTCCTGAAATTTAGTCTTAATTTTTCATTATATCATCAGCCCATCTACTGTCTCATGCTGAATGAAGATGAATAAATGTGAATATAATAACCCAGAACAACACCATGAAGTCACCTTTTTGTCTTACTTCCTTTGACCTGAAGAGTCTTGGGTCTTGTGCTTCTCGTACATTCTTAATCTGAAGCTTTCGTTCATTCTCCCTTGTCCAGTTGTCCAGGCAAATTTAAAGGCAATATTTGATGGAGCCCACACAGAGTGAGGAGACGTGTGGAGCTAACTGCAGCCCACAGGCCATTTACAGAATGAACTATGAAGGACAACCATTTTGTTTCCTAATGACCTACAAAGCATGTACTGCATCTTGCAGACTGAGGCATTCACAGGTTAATACAAATTGTTTTCCAGAGTTTCATTACTTGAGGAACATGTCTGTGTTTCAGCTTATTGGGAAGAAAAATTAATCATTCCTAAACAGCATGTCAGAAATATTCTAAAATGTTTAAAGAAGAATACTTACACTAGGCTGGGTGTGGTAGCTCGTGCCTGTAATCCCAGCACTTTGGGAGGCTGAGGTGGGAGGATCTCTTGAGGCCAGGAGTTTGAGACCAGTCTGGGCAACACAATGAGACCCTGCCTCTATAAAAATAAATCAATAAATGATATTTATAGTGGATTAGATAGTGATCAAAATTATCATCAAGCACGTGAACAGAAGAATGTAGCATTGAAGAAAAAAAATCTTGCACCACTGGCACTATCCAACAGATCTGTAACTTTTCAAATAAATGATAAGTTTTTTAATTTTTTTTTTTCACTAAAGATTTGAAATTGCTGACAGGCTATATAAGAATCCTATTGTTGGGGGACTGAGTCAGGAGAATGGTGTGAACCCAGGAGGCAGAGCTTGCAGTGAGCCGAGATCAGGCCACTGCACTCCAGCCTGGGCGACAGAGCGAGACTCCGTCTCAAAAAAAAAAATAAAATAAAATAAAAAATAAAAAATCCTATTGAATATTCCCCTAATAAGAAATGTGACTAGAAACTCAGTGCTTGGAGATACAGAAATCCTTCTATTATATTTACCTTCGACAGTTGTCAAAAAGCACTCATAGTGTTTTGACATGAGTAGGTGGTGCCATTCACTGAGATAAGGGACACAATAGGAGGTAGAGGTTTGGGGAAAATGGTAATTAATTCAAGTTTGTATATACTGATGCACCTCGATTTATGATGGGGTTATGTCCAGATAAACCCATCATAATTCAGAAAGTCAAAGCTGCATTTAATACACCTAAGCCTTCCAAACATCATAGCTTAGCCTAGCCTACCTAAAACATTCCAGAACACTTACAGTAGCCCACAGTTGGGCAAAATCATATAACACAGAACCTATTTTATAATTAAGTATTGAATATCTCATGTAATTTGTTGAATACAGAATGTGAAAAACAGTGGTTGTATGGGTAGTCAAGTACAGTTTCTATTGAATGTGTATTGCTTTGTATCATTATAAAGTCAAAAAATTGTAAGTTGGGAACAGTCTGTATTATATTTGAGGTATCTGTGGGACATCCAGGTTAGCATGTCTAGTGAGTAAGAAGGGGCTAGTATGACCAACTCATCCCAGATTGCCTAATTCTCCCAGTTTTATCCCTGAAAGTCCTGTTTTCCAGGAAACTCCTTAGTCTTGCAAGTCAGTGTGGTTGGTCACCCTAGTTGGAACTCAGGAATAGCGCTTGTTGCTGGTGATAAAAACTTGGAAGTTTCCAGTAAATGAAACCATGGAATGAATAAAACACCAATAGAAAATTCGAGGAATGGTGTAAAAATGAGCAGAGCAAGAAGATACAGAAGGGGACCTTGAAAAGGGAGTCACCATGGAGGTAGGAAGACCAAGAAAGTCTGGTATCATGAAGCCCAAGGAAGAGACCGTTTCAAAAAGGAAGGGGTAGTCAACACAATCAAATGCTGCTAAAAAATCATGTAACGAACTAACAGCCATCCCATTGACTTTTGCTCAAAGAAGAGCGTAAAGAGTTAATGAATGAATATGGGAGATGAGACTGAAATATGAGTAAGAAAGGATAGTAACTACAGGGGATTTGGAAGTCAAAGGGGAGGGCAAAGCAGGTGTTTTAATTTGTTTAAATGCAGACTGTAAGGAATGAGAAAGGAGGGCAATTGGAAGAGAATGATAATCAATGGAGTAAACTGCTGAGGGCGGCAGGAGGGGTGGAGAGCAACAAGATACTAGCACAGGTGGAGGAAACTGTCTTGGAAATCCACATGCTCTGCCATTGTGATAGGTGGAAAGGAGGAAAGGTTGGGCCTAAGTGCGGATACATTTGTAGGTTTGATGGAGGGAAGTTAAGGAAGCTTTCATCAAGTGGTTCCTGTTTTCTATCTAAAAGGAAGGCCTTTGCAGAGGAAGGGCAGTGGTTGGTTGTGAGGCTTGAGTGAAGTGTGTAAGCATGTAAACTTTCAGGGAGTGGGAGATCCTCCTGATGAAACACAGAGGAGTGCTGAATAGCAGTAAAAATCCAGTTGAGGTAGCAGTTGGGCATATGTACTAATCTGGATCCTGTCATATTGTTTCTCACCAGGACTACTCAGCATCTGGAGTAATGCCCAGAAGATGGAGTTTGAGGCTTATTTACATTTTAGTGGGAGTCTGAAAAAGGAGAATGAAGGAGGGAAGTAAGATACCAGCATGTGAACCATGGTCAAAGTGATGCACCACAGAGTCTAAGCTAGATAGTCAAGGCTGTGAAGACAGTGGGGCCAGGCCATTGGAGATTTTCATGGATAGATGACAGGAAAAGAGAGAGAGGAAAAGGAAAAGGACATGGGTCAGAAATGGTTGTATGAATTTAACTTGTTAGAAGTGAAACAGCTCTGGGTAGTGACAAGATTTTGATTATGGCCAAGGAAGTTCGTGATGGGAAGTAGAAGGGATTGCTGCCTGGAGAGAAGGAGGTCAAGGAACTCTTGGCACCTGGTGTTGGATTAGATATTAACATTAAACTGAATTCCCACAAGACGATGGCAGAGCCTGGCTTGATGAGGAAGACTGACAGTTTATTCTGAATGAGAGGGTAGACTTGTGCATGATTAGATGACAGTGACCCAGAGGGACGGCAGCAGTGTAACTGAATGACATGTGTCTCAAAGGCGGGTGCTTTTACATGTGGGAAAAAAAGTGACAGCCTGACATAGCTTTGATCAAGGAGAAAGCAGACATTCCCATGTCCTCCACTTGTGCCCTGCAGACTTTAAGCGTTAAGATAGGACGGGAACAAGCAACATCTACCCGAAGGGGTCAGTGGAGATCATCTGTCTAGTTTCCAAGTGGAGCCCATTTTCAATTAAGAGAACAAGGTGAAAAGAGTGTATGCTGAAGAGATTGAGGTAGTAGAGAGGTTGTTCGTGCTAATAATGCTGGAAGAAATAAAGATCAGAAGGACATTGTTGTCTAAGAATGATGGTGATGGTGGTTTAGCTGCCTTCAAAGTTTTAGCCCAACTACAGCAATCCCCAGTGGCTAGGTTGTAAGGAGGAGTCAGGAGGCCATGGCAGATTGAAGTAATTTTAATATTTTCAGATACTCCTGGTCTCAGGAGGAAGAGTGTTTCTGGTCTTTCTCTGTGAGGAAGGAGCATCTGTGAATGACCTGCATCTCTCTTATTGTCAGGTTCTGGGAAAAGGCTCCCATTGAATTTGGAGAAACGAGTTTGTGCTTGCCTGCTCCAGTTTCCTGCTCTGAAAGCTACTATCCCTTTGTGCCGTAAGGCATTTCCTAAAACACCTTTAAATATAAGTCAGTAAACCTAAGGATCTGAATAGTTATAAATTTTCATGTAACACCTCTCTCAAGAAAAGTCTGTAGGGGAAAGAATGAGCTTTAGAATCAGAAAGATATCAAATCTCCCCTCTGCTACCACCCTGTGGCAGGGCTTTGGGCACCTTACTTTACCTTTTTGAGTTCCAAGTTCCCTAACTTTAAAATGGATCAGGTAATAGTTACTTTGAATGAGGGGAGTGAGAATTAAATTAGAAAATCTAGGTAAAATGTTCCACACAGACCCTAGCACATAGACATTCAATCAAAGTGATAGTTCCTGGTGTATTTTAATTCATGTTTAAGTTTTTTATTCTTTATTTTCTGTATCCCTTATTTCCTAAATAAAACTGTTCTTGGTCAGGAATGATGACTCACACCCGTAATCCCAACACTTTGGTAGGCTGAGGTGGGAGGATTGCATGAGGCCAGGAGCTTGAGACCATCCTGAGCAATATAGTGAGACCCTGTCTTTATAAAACAAAATTTTTTTTTAATTACTTGGGCATTGGTCCCAGGTACTCAGGAGGCTGTAGCAGGAGGATCCTTTGAGCCCAGGAGTTTGAGATTATTATGGTGAGCTATGATTGTGCCACTGCACTCTCCAGCCTGGGGCAACAGAGAGAGACCTCATCTCTTTCAAAAAAATAAATGAATACAAGTAAAATAAAATTGTTCTCAAAGTTACCTAATATCCGCTTTTATGGTGAGGCTCGTGTATTCATTGTGTCAGCTTTTTATAGTTGTGGGACAGGGGGAGGGAGTCTTTCATTGTTCTCTTGAGACTGTAGCACATTTTTGCCTCCAGTTTTTTTACAATTGTTAATGAGTTCATTGAAAGTTCAGTTGTCTCCTCTTTTCATTTTTCTCTTACTTGCTTTCTTCTGAAAGCATATGTCAATTCTTTTTCTCCCCCAATTTTCACTCATTCAGATTTGCCTTATTCTCCTTGCTGACTTCCTCTTTTTCACAACTATGTTGCTGTTATTCTGAATAGGATTTTAAAATTTCCTCTGTATTTAATACTAATGGGATGATTTCTACATCTCTTTGTGGAAGGAATAAGGAAGGACATTGTATTTGGGCAGAATAAATCTGCATTTCTCCTTTAAAATGAAACAGAAATTTAATGAATACCTACAGTACTTTGAACACAAAGTTTATGTTAGAAATGAACCAAGAACTTGAGTCTGGTAAAAATTACTTTGTGCAAGGTTGGCAGCAGTGAGGTGGGCTTTAACCCTTAAAGCTCAAAATGAGAATACACAGATTTCCACAGTTTACTGTGATATCTATATGGCTCTGTGCTTTAAGGTACAAATAAAACATATCTTCAGAAATTTAAGTACAAATCCAGGTATCAAAGAATAACCCCTGAAGTCATCACTAGGCAACCATAGCTATAGGTCTTCACCTCCACCGCCTCAGTACTAAGCCATTTTATAGCACCCTGATTTATTTTGTGTAACGTTCATCATATAGGTAGTCACTAATTATGTGTTGAACTTGCTCTTATGTTTAAGTCCCATGGGAACAGGGTCTGGGGCTAGTTCAGTGCCTGACACTTAGTCCTTAGTGTATCTTTGTAGAATTGAATTAAATTATAGACTTTATAGTTTTATATTCCAACTATTTCCTGAACAAAACAGAATAATATTCTGCCAGTACCTTAAAATCAATTCATCTAAAACCTAACTTGTCATGTTCCACATAAAACCTGATTTTCATGTTCTTATTTTGGGTTAATGATACCACCATTTTCCCAGTCACCCAGGCTTGACACCTTCACACTATGCCAGCTTTAATCATCATGGAGTACAGTTTTGATTATTTCACACCTTTCAAAAACATTTGATGGCAGTTCTTCAGCCTCAAATCCAAGTTCCCACAGCCTGCCTTCCTGACCTTATTTTCCCCTTCTTCCAGTGCGCACCATATGCTGCTGTCAGAGCATGACTGCTGGGCCCCTCTGGGCATCATACAGTGTTCCAGGCACCACTCACTGGCTCCTCATGTCCTCAAGTCCATTTATTCTGGCTTCTCCTGAAAGAAAATTCCTGTGAAATTACCAGTATTATTCCCCTTCTTTTTTAAATTCTTGTTGAATTAAGCATTTTCATTATCTGAAATCATTTCATTCTTGATTCAAAAACTTCATAAGGAAAAAAGCCATTGAAAAGTAAATTCTTCACTAATAAGAAAATACTAAAACAAATCCTATATATTTTCAATGAGAAGTAAGCATTTGTCAAGCTTAAGCTTGTCACACTAAACTCAGAATAAAGTGAAGCTCTTGTGGGTGACAAGTGAAACTTCTACCCAGAAGTGGAGGTGGTGTGCCATGTAATTAACCTTTTCCTCCCTGGGTTACTCTGTGATGAAAAGATCGTGGGTGTTCGCTAGGTGTGATAGTCACATTTTGTTAAATGTCATTATCGCCTCACATCTACATATGTATTTAAATAGATACATTTTTTCCCCCTGACATTCTGTGCTTTTGCAACTGAAGGCATCTGTTCAGCCCCCTAGATCCTACATAACACACAAGGTCGACTGTGGTAGCATTCTTTTTGCCAGGGAGTCAATGCCAGTTTTTAAATTTTGCTTTCTTTAGTAATTTTAGACTAGGTCAGAGTGTACAAGCTTACCAGAGTGGGTCACTTGAATACTTACATGCAATATATTTTAACAATCATTTACCACTGGAAGAATGATTAAGTAGTGCCTTTCTTCAGCACCATGTGGTGGAATAATTGCTAAGCTGCTGGAAGTCATAAAACCTATTGCCGGCTCCGTAGCTAATAGCCATAAGCGGTCATAGAAAGGTCTTCATTCAATGTCCTCATTGATAAAATAAGGACTTGGCTTATTTCACTTACTATATTTTGGAGATGGTCCATATCAATAATTTAGATATGCCTCATTTTTTCACAGTACAAAATATTCTGGTATATGGATGTCATAGTTTATTTAGTCAGTCTCTTGTAGATGGACATTTAGTTTGTTTCTAGTCTCCTGTTACAATAAACAACAGTATAACAGACATCCTTTTACATATGTTTTTCCACACATGTAAGTTATACATGTAGAATAACTTTCTCAGAGAAAAATTGTTTCATTATGTGATATATGCAATCTTTTTTCTTTTAAAACAAATTTTTTTAGAGGAGAGGTCTCACTGTGTTGCCCAGACTGGTCTCAAACTCCTGGCCTCAAGCAATTCACCCAACTTGACCTTCCAAAGTGCTAGGATTATAGGCATGAGCCACCACAGATGGCTACAATTTTATTTCTAATAAAAATTACTAAATTATATTCCGAAGTGATTGTATTAATTTTATATTTTCAGCAACAAATGTGTGAAGTGACCTGTTCCCCAACTCTTCACCAAATACTGATTTATCGTAATTTTTTATTGTTGCTATGCTGTTAGATGAAAATGATCTCTCACTGATGTATTTGGAATATCTTTAATTATGAATAAGGTTGAGGATTATATCAAATCTAAAGCATGGTTTATTTATTTTTGTTATGATGTCTTAGTCCATTCAGTCCACTATAAAAAATATCACAAACTGAGTAGCTTATGAAGAACAGAAGTTTATTTATCACAGTTATGGAGGCTGGAAAATCCTAAATCAAGACACCAGCAGATTCGGTGTTCACTGAGGGCCTGTAACCTCCTAACTGTGTCCTCACATTGTGGAAGGGACAAAGGCAGCTCTCTAGAATCCCTTCTATAAAAGCACTAATCTCATTAACAAAGGCTCCGCCCTTATGATCTCCTCATCTCCCAAAGCCTTTTCTCTTAATACCATCACCTTGGGATTAGGATTTCAACATATAAATTTGTGGTTGGTAGGGACACAAAGATTCAGATCATAGAAGATGGGTTCCCTGAATAGTATTTGCCCATTTATTGGTCTGTTTCTTACTGAGTTATAAGCATTCTTTATTTTAAGAAAATCAGACCTAGGGAATGCCCATGTTTCAATTTTTTCTTTTTCCAGCTTATCCTTTCATTATTTATGTGTACACTTTGTTATTATTTGATTTTTTATTATTTTTAATAGAAACAAACTCTCACTATGTTGTCCAGGCTGGTTTCAAATTCCTAGGCTCAAGTGATTCTCTTTCCTTGGCCTCACAAAGTGCTGAGGGTACAGGCATGAGCCACTGTACCTGTCCTATTTGATTTTTAGATATTTATATTACTTTTGGATTTTCTTAGGAATATCTTCCCATTCCAGAGCTATTGAAGTTTTATACTTTTCCATATTCTCTGCTATAGTTTTACACTTTAATCTTTTAATGTTGAAATATTTGATCCAGTTGGAGTTTATTTTGGTATAAATAACAAGGTGAGATCCAAATAGGCTGTTGCTACCACAGTAGTTATTGAACACAATTTTTTTAATCTTCTACTGATTTGAAATGCCACCTTTATCATGAATTGACTTGTCATGTGTATTTGATATAAATTACCAAGAGTAGTACATGTTACACATTATTATTATTATTATTATTATTATTATTATTATTATTATTATTATTATTGAGACAAGGTCTCACTTTGTCACCCAGGCTGCAATGCAGTGGCTCAACTATGGGTCACTGCAGCCTCAACTTCCTGGGCTCGAGTGATCCCCTCATGTCAGCCCCTCGAGTAGCTGGGACTACAGGCATGCACCACCATAATGGCTATTTTTTTTAAGGGACAAGGTCTCACTATGTTACCCAGGCTAGTCTTGAACTTTTGGGTTCAAGCAATCCTCCTGCCTCAGTCTCCCAAATTGCTGGGATTACAGGCATGAGCCACAGCACCCAGCCTCTGTTGCACATTAGTATCCAAACTTATGTGACCACAGAGCCACCTTCTCTACCTCCTGTCCCTAAACACATACACACAGAGCTTCTTATAGGACTAGTCTTCTGTGGTGCACACTTTGGGAAATGCTGTCTTATGTATTGAAGTTTTTTTTG
Source organism: Piliocolobus tephrosceles (assembly GCF_002776525.5). NCBI lineage: Eukaryota > Metazoa > Chordata > Mammalia > Primates > Cercopithecidae > Piliocolobus > Piliocolobus tephrosceles. The sequence goes on from NC_045455.1 coordinate 57,355,623, forward strand.
TTTTTTTTTTTTAATGTGATATATCTCCTTATTTTGTAATGACAATTTCATCCATTATATGGTTACTCTTAAATCTATGCCTTAGTATGTTTATATTCCAAAAATGATTGTACTTTTTTTATTTGGGTAGACAATGAGCAGATAAGTAATTTTTTTATCTTGAATTATTTTCTTACAACCGAATCTAAATCATAAGAAATTTGGAAATTAAGACTTAATAACAATATGATACAATATGTTATAGTATATTTATATTACCATTTTTGCTGGTTGTGTATATAGTTAAAATTCAATCATAGTTTATTCATGATATCCAAGAACAAGTTTTTTTTTAAGCTGGAGAGTTTATACAATAATAATCCTTTATTTCTTAAATCTCATCTCTATAATCCTGTTTAGTATAAGACATGAAATTATTTAGATTCAAATTTGGATACAATGTAATAAATTGTATACTAATTATGGTTTACACATTCTAATGTAGCTGCAAAATATTTTTCACTTAAACTTTGAAAATGTAGCCTTATTTTTTGTTGTTGGTCATGGGATTTTTTTTAGAGAGGGTCTTGCTACATCACCCAGGCTGTAGTGCAGTGGTGTGATCTCGGCTCACCGTCACCTCTGCCTCCTGGGCTCCAGCAAGCCGTATGTTTTATCCAGAGCAACTAAAATCATGATCTTATGGTCTGTACTCATAAGTATAAGATGGATGCTACAGATCCAAGCCTATTCAAGATACGAAGAAGGAGGTGGTAACATATGATAGCAGTCATAGCTGCCCTAATTCCAGGCCATATTTAAGATAGGAAGAGAAAGAGTCATTATCAACATGTACATCTTTTATTTCTAGAAATACCATACTTTATGTACACATATGCCTTATTAGACAGAAATGCATCACATGGCCACCCCAGCTTAGCTGCAAGGGAGCCACAGAGATAAATTTTAGCTTTCCTAGCCTCTGTAGGAAGGAAGGAGAAGGTAGGGAATGAATGTGTTGCACTGACTAATCAACAATATTTGCTATATTAGTGAACAAGAATAGTCATCAAAAGATTAAAAATATGAATAGCTGATATTTTTTAGGCCTTACATATGGGGGGCACTGTGCTATGGTCTTTATACCTTGCTTAATCTTCCAGTAGTTTTTGAGGATAAATACTATTATTATCCTCATCTTATAGGTATGAGGAGGCACAAGGAGATGGGGTGGTCTTTAAGGAGCACACAGCTGATGAGAGTAAGAAGCAAGATTCAAGTCCAGGAGTTTCACTCTTTAACTTTGCTCTTAGATGCTCTATTTTAAGGAAAAATAATAATAATAATAACAAAACTTCCTTTTTTGTGAAATATTCTAATTTTTTCATCTAACTTAGAAATATATTTAATGAAATTCGTACAAATCATGAAGAATAAGGGGAAGAAAACCAAAAATATTAACCTATTGGAGTTTTTCCCCATAAAATTCCACTTCTTATGGTTGAGCCAGTCACTTAATTACAGTATGAAAGAGAACTATTCTGATTATCATTTTATCAGTTAAATCCCAGTGAAAATTGGCTTTCTAACTCCGTTGACTCAAATAAATTTTCAGTTTCACATCTGGATTAAGACAAGTTCAAAGACTTTGTTTGAAGTTATTCCTGTCTTTTTGCTGTCTGGTTTAAGTAGTATTTTGAACTTTGTTCTAGCTGGTTAAAGACTGAACTGGGTTACCAAGAGAAGCCGTATAATCTTTTTCCCAAAAATCTCCATAACCAGAATCATAGAGGAATAATTCATATAATTATGTTAGGGCAGCTGTGTGTGTGTGTGTGTGTGTGTGTGTGTGTGTGTGTGCATGTGTGTTTTTTCTTCTAGAACTGGGTTAAACTATAAGCCTATGAATTTTGTATATCAACTGCACACTTTCAGCCTTTGGGGAAACTGAGCTTTCCTTCCCTAGTCCCATTCCAAATTCCAGGTTGTAATCTTTATGTCACTTACTACTACTGAAATATTAGAAAATGTCGCTAGGCGTGGTGGCTCACGCCTGTAATCCCAACACTTTGGGAGGCCAAAGCGGGCAGATTGCCTGAGGAGTTCAAGACCAGCCTGGGCAACATGGTGAAACCCCATCTCTACGAAAAATACAAAAAATTAGCCAGGCATTGTGGCACGTGCCTATAATCCCACCACTCTAGAGGCTGAAGCATGAGAATCACTTGAACCTGGGAGACAGAGGTTGCCATGAGCTGAGATCACACCACTTCACTCCAGTCTGGGTGACAGAGCGGTCTTCAAAAAATAATACTAATATAGGCTGGGAGCGGTGGCTCACGCTTGTAATCCCAGCACTCTGGGAGTCTCAGGCAGGCAGATCACGAGGAGATTGAGATTGAGACCATCCTGGCTAACATGATGAAACCCCATCTCTACTAAAAATACAAAAAACTGGCCTGCCGCCGTGGCGTGCGCCTATAGTCCCAGCTACTCAAGAGGCTGAGACCGAAGAATTGCTTGAACCCGGGAGGTGGAGTTTGTAGTGAGTTGAGATTGCATCACTGCACTCCAGCCTGGGCAACAGAGCAAGACTTCGCCTCTAAATAAATAAATAATAATAATTATATATATAGTTGTTTGACTTTAGGAAAGTATGTCCCGGAGACAATGGGGAGTAAAAGGAGGAGATATAAAAGCACACACAAAGTAAACACAACAGAAAATGGTCACAGGTTGATAATAGTCATTTCCTCTTAAAAGCACCTTTTCCTATTAGTTTGCCTTGTGCATTACCCTCAGCTCTCCTTTCTTTTTTTTTTTCTTTTTTTTTTTCTTTTTTTGAGACGGAGTCTCGCTCTGTCCCCGGGCTGGAGTGCAGTGGCCAGATTTCAGCTCACTGCAAGCTCCACCTCCCGGGTTTACGCCATTCTCCTGCCTCAGCCTCCCAAGTAGCTGGGATTACAGGCGCCCGCCACCTCACCCGGCTAGTTTTTTTTTTGTATTTTTTAGTAGAGATGGGGTTTCACAGTGTTAGCCAGGATGGTCTCGATCTCCTGACTTTGTGATCCGCCCGTCTCGGCCTCCCAAAGTGCTGGGATTACAGGCTTAAGCCACCGCACCCGGCCCCAGCTCTCCTTTCTTGTCACTACACACTGTCTCCCTAAGAGAGCTCAAGCTCTCCATAATGTAAGTAAGCAAAATAACAAAGATTCGCTGTTCGTAAGCTCTTAATCTATGCCAGGCACTCTACTGAGCATTGTACCTGATTTATCTCTTTTAATCCTCCCAATATTTTGTGAAATAGGTGCTGTTTTTCTTGCCCTTTCAACGTTGAGGAGGAATAGATGAGGATTTTAGAGACTAAGTAATATGCCCAGTAACACTGATTGTTAGTTGGGGAGCCATTGGTTTGAATCCAAATGGATGAATTCAAAACTTGTGTTCTCTACCACTTTACCATGCTTGTACTCTTTTCCATAGTTTCAGGTACGACCTATGCTTCTAAGTTGAATGTATTAGTATAACCAATTCCTCTTTACCAAGTTTTAAACCTGTGACTCTATCAGCCCTGTAGACACCTTGAATCACTTTGTATTTGTATATCTCATGAACATTTCAACTTAACATATCCCAAATTCAACTAGATCCAACTCATTCTACCACCAAACAAAGTCAGTTCTGTACTTGGCAAATGATACCAGTATATATACAATTGGCTGAGCCAAATGCCTGGAAATCAACCTTAACTTTATTTCTTTATAATATTCATATCCACGCAGACCAAGATTTCTCTATGTCTCCTCCTTTCTCTGTTCTATTTTCGCCACTTCTATAACTTACTTGGGCCCTGCAATCAATCACATTTTGTCTAGATTTAAATCACTAAACATGCCTCTCGGGTTTGTTTTTTGTTTGTTTTTTGCCTTTAGTCTTGTCTCTTCTCAAAATATTCTTTCTGAAGTAGAAATTTGACCATGTTACTTCCTAGCTTAAAATGACTTCATGACTCCTTTAAAGTCTAAACTCCATAGCATTGTATATTCAGCCCTTGGTGAGTCGGCCCTGGCTCTCTCTTCACCTTCACCTCGCAGCATTACCCCTGTTATCTCTTCCTACTCATATTCTTTGCACATTCTTCAAGAAACCCGGCCTTGTACAGCTTTACTGACAGCTTTAGCTGGGTCTTGTCTCTTTTGGCAGCTCTGGCACTCTTAAATCGGTTCTTTAAGTCTCAGGTATTCTGAGTCTTCTGTGACTGCTGTTCCTTCTCTCTCTGTCCCATGCTACATGCCCACCACCCTGTACCACATGCTGAATATCTCTGTCATAATATTCATCCTATTGTGTTGTACCATTTTTACCTGTCTTTCTCCCCTTCTCAGAGGTAAGCACCTTTAGGTCAAGAATCAACCTCTTCCTTCACATTCTCTTCCTCAGTCATCTTCTTTCCCTTTCAAGAAAATTTTTAACTTTCTGGTATTATCATGTCTGCAAATTCCTCAATTAAATATAATAGGCTCATAACGTGATAAAATATTTTCTCCCTCACTCCTCTCAACCTTCTCCCAACTTCCCAGAGGCAATCACTTTTAATTCTTAGTTATTTCTTCTGATATTTATGTGTTCCCTATTTCTAGATAATAACATAAATTGTTATGTATCAATTTTTTATTCTAGACATTACTGAGTTCCTGATTTAGTTCCCTAATGCCCTCTCACCACTAATCCACCTTGTGTACCCCTCTTCCTTTACCCCATTGTCTTTCATTATAATTATATCACAGCTGATGGTCAACAGAATGGCCAGTGTTTATAATATTGGCAGTATGTAAATATACCTCATTTTCTTTATTTTTCTTCTTTTTTTTAACTTTTAAGTTTTTTTTTTTTTTTCTTTACTCTAAATTTTAGTAATCCTTGTTTTCTGTCTTAGTTTGTTCCTGCTGTTATAACAAAAACACCTTAGACTGGGTAATTTATAAACAACAGAAATTTATTTCTTGCAATTCTGAAGGCTGGAAAATACAAGATCATGATGCCAGCAAATTCTTTTTTTTTTTTTTTTTGAGACGGAGTCTCGCTCTGTGGCCCAGGCTGGAGTGCAGTGGCGCGATCTTGGCTCACTGCAAGCTCGCCTCCCGGGTTTACGCCATTCTCCTGCCTCAGCCTCCCGAGTAGCTGGGACTACAGGCGCCCGCCACCTCGCCCGGCTAGTTTTTGTATTTTTAGTAGAGACGGGGTTTCACCGTGTTAGCCAGGATAGTCTTGATCTCCTGACCTCGTGATCCACCCACCTCGGCCTCCCAAAGTGCTGGGATTACAGGCGTGAGCCACTGCGCCCGGCCAATGCCAGCAAATTCTATGCCTGGTGATGGCTCACTCTCTGCTCCATACATGGTATCTTGCTGCTGCGTCCTCACATGGTGGGAGGAACTAACAGCTTCCTCGAACTCTTTTATAAGGCCACTAATCCCATTCATGAGATTTGTGCCCTCGTGACCTAATCACCTCATAAAGATCCTACCTTTTTAATACGATTACATTGGAGATCAAGTCTAACATATTCAGACTGCAGCATTTCCTATGGGACAATCTAGGTTTTGCAAATGGTCTGACACAATAGATTTGCTATCAGTTCCATGGCCACTACTCTGTCCCACGGCCCAGTTTCCTCCCATGTGATCCGTGTGATCTAAACTGGCTGCTCTGAGACTGGGACATCCTGGGAATTCCTTTTGCCACTTTGCTTTCTTGTCCCTTGTCCTTTTCTGGATGCCATGTTTTCCTCTTTCTTACTCTTCTACCCCTCTTGTTTTGGTTTTACAAAAGCACATCTTGCAGTCGCTTTCTAAGATGGCATTTATAGACACTCACATGTTTGAAAAATGTCCATTTCCTATCCTCGTCCAATTAACAACATAATCGTTTCTTCACTGGAAATAATTTCACTTCAGAATTTGGGAACCATTTATTGCCTATCTTTTGGAATTCAAGGTTGCCATTGAGAAATCCAGTCCTAGTCTTATTTCCTTCTTATGTATTTGACCTGTTTTCATTTGTTTACTTGCTTTCAGCATTCTAGAACTTTTAGGATCTTCTTTGCATCCTTAGTTATCTAAAATTTCAGTGCTGTACCTTGGCTGAAGAAAATGGAATAAGGAAAGTGAGTTCCTACTGGATCACTGACTTTTTTCTCCTGTCCTTTAAATTTAGGTGGTTTCCAAGATGCCACCTCTCCTTATTCAGGCATTTACTTTTCCAAAGTGCTGAATGAGTATTTTTTACAATATGGAAATGACTTCCAAAAATACTACCCACATTTTTGTCTGAATTTGAGGCCACAATTTCCAGCTGTCTTCTGGAAGTTATCTGGAGGTCCCTGCTAGCACCTTCCATTAACATGTACAAAAGGAAACTCATTATATTTTCCAATCTTTGTTCACCATCAAAATCAGTATTTAAATTTCATATTTTCTTTTCCACTAGCCATAGGCCGCAGAGATCTCAGACATGTCCGTAGCAGCTCCGCCCTCTTTCAGTTCCTAAGACCTATTGATTCCACTTTAGAAATGTCCTTAACTCTCCCTTCTCCATTTCCTTTGACACAGTGCAATTTTTAAAAATACCATTTACAAATTAAGATGATATGTTATTCAGATATAGAAAAGCTTTGACTTTTGCAGTTAGTCTATTTAAGAGTTTTCTCAGCAGGGGAGAAACTATAAATATTTTTAATATAAATTATAGCTGGAGAAATTGAATTCTGCTCTACAAGAAAAACTGACTAATTTTAACTTCTCTGGTCTGTGTTAGAATATTGTAAATATAAATCATTTAAACACCTTACTACATCTCATTTTTTGTTTTTATTCATACTTTTTGCCTTCGTACCTGTTATTCCTTTTGCCAAGAATGTTATTCCCTCTCCAGTCCCTAACATGAGTAACTCCTGCTTATTCTTCAAGTCATCATTCACTAGGAAGCTGTACATCTCCAGTAACTCATATATACACTTTTTTTGCTTATGAGAGCAGAAATGCTCTCGTGTTATACCCTTGGGGCCTAGGTATCTTGGTGCCTAGTAACATCCTGGCACACAGTACCATATGCATGGGTCTTAGGTATCTTTAGTGCCTAGTAACATCCTGGCACACAGTACCATATGCCAGGTGAACATGTGTTGGTTGAATGTTCTAAATGCATTTTTAACATTTGGAAGAACATCTTCTTCATATGTCCCCATGTTACACTTTGGTTTATTTCAAGAGTCTGTTTGTACTTCAAGTCAGAGTTTTTCTTAGAAATGATGTTATACCTAATGAAGAACATAATAGAATACACTATAAAAGACTTCCTTCGGCCGTGTGTGTTGACTTATGCCTGTAATCCCAGCACTTTGGGAAGCCTAGGCTGGCAGATCACCTGAGGTCAGGAGTTCGAGACCAGCCTGACCAACATGGTGAAACCCTGTCTCTAGTAAAACTGCAAAAATTAGCTGGGCGTGGTGGTGCACACCTGTAATCCCAGCTACTTGGGAGGCTGAGACTGGAGAATCACTTGAACCCAGGAGGCAGAGGTTGCAGTGAGCTGAGGGCATACCACTGCACTCCAGTCTGGGCGACAGAGCAAGACTCCATCTCAGGAAAAAAAAAAAAAAAAAGACTTCCTTCATTTGTAATATATCTAAAGCATTGTTTGAAACATTTAATAATAAGCGGGTATTTCATACATGTCCTATAATTTACTATGGATTTTATCTGTGAATTTGTTTCCCTATATTTTTATGACACTTAGCAATTTACCAAGTGCTTTCATTTGTATTTTCTCATTTGATTCCTTCATTAACCCTAGATAGGTATTGTCTGTATTGCATATGTCAGGAATGATTATGTAAATAATAGTCTAGTGTCTCACAGGTAGTTAGTTGAAAACTCAGACTAGAATGCAGGTTGTTTTACTTCATTATTATATTCTTCCCCTTATGCATGTGAGAGTGAAGGCCAAAAATAGCCATCTGCCCTGGGGGATGACAGCAGGGGTAGAGGTTCCAGGTGGGCAGTGATGGACAAGAGAAAGAATGTTTGTAGAGAATCACAGGCAGTTGTCTTTAGCTAAAGAATAGGTTGTGATGCTTCGAAGTAAGAGGTAAGATTGGAAACACAATTGAAATCATTGTTGGGGTAAGAATAAGAGTTTGGACTTTGTCAGAATCCATTTGAGTGAAAAAAAGAAAATTAAAAATAAAAATAAGAAAAGGAGTTGGGACTTTATATTGTAAGAGCTGAGATATACTGAAACTTTGTGACCGGGGGAACTGAAGATCATTTCTGCTGTTGGACTTCCTTGTCAGTAATGCATGGGCTGAATTAGGGAGAAACTGGAAGCAATGTGACTAGGCACCTCATGCAGTATTCCAGGTAAAAAATAATTCAGTTCTGTTCTACCAATATAAAGTGTAGTTAGAAAAGGAACAGCAGATTAGTTCAGGAGATAATGGGGAGTTTCAATCTATAATATTTGAGAACTAAATAGATGTATGAGACAAGGGAAAAGGAAGAAAGAAAGCTGTGTTGTTTAGAATGGTGGCGGGAATGTACTCCAATCTCTTCCCTAGACCCCTGTCCATCTATGACCTTTATTCTCCTGCATAACCAACCCTTCCAGCTGACCATCTTAGTTAAGTTAGTCAACATATATTTAGCTAATTTAGCCAACAGATATTTGTTGAACACTCTCTATGTAATAGTTGCATTTTGCCAGGTGTTGAAGATAAATGATATCTATAATCCCTGCCCTCAGTGAGCTCATGATTTAGTGGTAGAAACAGTCACATAAACAATGTAACATTGGTAATTGTATTACAGACCATTGGGACACAGAGGGGCACCTAGTTCAGGTCACATGGGTCAGGAAAGGATTCTCAGTTCTCTGTTTTGAAGGAAAGGTAAGAGCTAGCTTGGTGAAGACAGTGAGTCAGATGTTCTGTGTAGATACAATAGCATGTTCAAAGGCATGAAGTACTAAACATGAGACTGTGTAAGTTGCTTTGTGAGCCTAAAGCTGTGAACCTAAGAACAATGAGATTATTCTAGTGAACCATAATACAGTTATCACACTCTGATAACTTAACATTGGTACAATGTAATTATCTGATATCCAGTTATATTAAATTTCTCCAGTTATCCCAATAACGTCATGTATAACTTCTTCCAGTTCAGGAGCTAATCAGAGACTCCTCTATACTTAGTTGTCATGTCTCTTTAGTCTCCTTTAATGCAGAATAGTTCTCTAGCCTTTTCTTCTCTCTTTCTCTATTTCTTCCTCTCTTTATCTTTCATGATATTGATACATTTTTAGATCCTAGGCCAATTGTGTCACAGAATGTCCCTCACTTCGGATTTGTATGATTGTTGCCTCACATTCAGATTCAAGTTCAATATTTTTGTGCAAAGTGCTACACAGATTAAGTTGTGCATCACTTCAGGAGGCAATTGCTATCAGCATATTCCACATTATTGGTAATGTCAAATTTGATTATTTGGGTAAGGTGGTATCTACCAGATTTCTCTATATCCTGTTCTTCCACATCCTTACACACAATAGTTTTTGAAGCCATTGACGACTCCTGCCTGAATCATTTCTTACTATGTGAATTGTAATGTGGTGAATTTTGTATTTCCCTCATATCTTTGACATCTATTAGTTGACACTTTTCTTTAAAGAGGAACTCTCCTTCCTACATTTTTATTACTATATATTTTTTAGTATCACTATGGATGCATGAATCTTTTTTCCCCAATGTGCAATAATCCCATTCCCATCATTATTTATTTGATATTCAGTTGTCCTAAATTTGGCCAAGGCAATGTTTCAATCTGGCTTCTCTGTCTTTTCAACATATCACTATCTATTTTTGAGCACTTTCTTATTTTCTGTCACAACAATATGTTTCTGACTCATTTCACACTTTTCTTGGCCTCAGTTCTAGAATCAGCCATTTCTGTAAGCATTGTCATTCCTTTTAGGGAGTAACGGTTTGTAGAAACCAAGATCTGAGGGAGACAGAGGTAATTGGAAACCAAGATTTTAGGGCTAGTAATGGTAGCTAGAAACCAAGATCCAAATGCTCATTGATACTACTACAGTGTTACAGGAAAAGGGTTTTTTGTTTGTTTGTTTGTTTGTTTGTTTAAGCCTTGAGTTTACATTAATACCTATAAATCCAATCCAACCCTTCGTGGTTCTTTTTCTTTTTCTCCAATTCCATATTTTCATTTTGTTTCCCACAGTGAGCACATCAGCACATTTACACATCTGCTCCACCTTTTATACACACACAATAGTCTCAGAATCACTACATCAATACCACTACCAACAACAAATTTAAGAAGAAAGTTCACATTTTCTTTATAGTTTTTTCCCTTAAACTTTATGCCATTAAAGTATTCAAAAGTTACTTGGATTTATTCTTTTTTCCCCTCCTTTATAATTAATGCTATCAATTTGAAAACATGTTTATTTGATTTCAGTACTAGGATTTTTTTTCAATCTCATGACTGCTTGAAAAAGATTTAAAATTTTAATTTTAGATTTTGAAATGTTTTCTTTTTCTTTTACTACCTTAAATATTTGACATTGCCTGCAGTTTTTAAGGAAAAAATATAGTTGAATTTGAATATAAATTTTCAAATAGCTACTTATTTAACTGTCTGAAATATTTAATGTATTTTAGTTAAAATAGCCATCAAATCACTTAGAATTACATTTACTATAAATTAACAACTTCCAAATATTCTATTTCTCACCCATCTTTTTTGATAACACCTACAAGGTTTAGTACTGTTCTAAAAATATGAAACAGCAGCAGATGGAAAAGTGGCTGATACATATTTATATGTATATATCTGTTTATAAACTGTAAATGAGTATGTTATTTGTATTCTACTGCATTCACTTTTCATCTTTTCTCTGTAAAGGAATTGTGTATGAAAATGGAAAAAATAAAATAAAAAGTTCTAAGGAAAATAGCTTTCCATTATTTTAAATGTAGCAGTATACCAGCCATACAATTTCATAAAGAATGACTGCAAGTTACCTTGTCTGGTCGGACAAAAAGTCCTTAGTATTTCCTTGAATTTGGTTTGGGCCAGTAGTTCCTTTGAAACTTTTTCTCCTGCTTTTTTGAATAATATTTACCACTGATAACTATAAATACTTATAAATATTACAGGCATAATCTGTTCTTTGTAGAGATAATTGGCTCTATATCCATGTCTTTCGTTAATTATATACAAGATATCAATTTAAAGTAATCTTAATGGAATGCAATCCTTTTTAGAGAGCCTCTTTTGATTTATTTCACATTATAGAAGATAAATTTATACATTCTATAAAATTTTGTAGTGATTGTTCTGTGTCACCCCAAGTCAGGGGATGATTATCTTCTGATATGAAAAATCAGTTGTTGGAAGCATGTTCACAAAAGTTAGCATGGAAATATAATTTGATAAGTTTAGACAGCAGAATATCAGTAACAACAAAAACGCTCTCCTGGGCCTTGCGCGGTGGCTCACGCCTGTAATCCCAGCACTTTGGGAGTCTGAGACAGGCAGATCACGGGGTCAGGAGATTGAGACCATTCTGACTAACATGGTGAAACCCCATCTCTACTAAAAATATGAAAAATTATCTGGGCATGGTGGCGGGCACCTGTAGTCCTACTCAGGAGGCTGAGCAGGAGAACAGTGTGAACCTGGGAGGCGGAGCTTGCAGTGAGCAGAGATTGCACCACTGCACTCCAGCCTGGGCAACAGAGCTAGACTCTGTCTCAAAAAAAAAAAAAAAAAAAGAAAAAAAGAAGAAAAAAAAAAAACACTCTCCTATACCTGGTTGACTTTATAATATAGGATGATGCCTTGAAAATAGCTTATTTCTACAAAGGAAATGTGATTTATGATAACTGAAGACTCAAACATGACTAGAACCACATTCCATTTAAGGTAATTATGCTGTTGGACTATAAAAACAGTGCTCTGAAGTGAATCAGTGGAACTCTGTCCTTTTTAGTGCACAGTTACATAGGCACTAATGAGGCACTTTTCATTAAAAGATAGTTGATTTATGAGAGAGTTAAAAGTCCTGTCTTATTTTGAAATTGCTAGCTTAGTCCCGGCATCTGATCTTTTTTCTCCCTACCATCACCATCACCAGTTTCTGTGGAGCTTTGACATTGCTATGGTAACCCTGAGGGCTGATGGAATTCCCTGCATCTCTTTTCACAGAGGGTGATGAGACAGGAGTGATGGATAATCTGCTGGAGGCCTTGCAGTCCGGGGCTGCCTTCCGCGACAGAAGAAAAAGGACACCGATGCCGAAAGGTGAACCCTATATTTGTTTCATGCTACTTTCTAGGGAGCTATCACAGAGAAAGAACCTGTTTTTCTCATTCTTTAAGTCATGTGTCAAGAATGCAGTGCCGTGGGCAACAACTGTTCAGAAGTTTCATAAGTTTGCTTAATCCCTTGCACAGACAAATGTCAGAGAGATATGCATTCCAGTTGGCCGATGTCAGTAGCACATTAACAAATCAATGCACTGAACCTAGAAAATCCTGATTAGTGTGACAAGTCTCATCTAAAGAACCATATGTACCTTATCCCAGTGGAGTTTACAGTAGCATAATTAAATGGGAAGTAAAAGTCATAACATTATTGCTTCAAGTATTTCAGGGTATTGAAGCATTACTTTGCTGCCAGAAATACTTAACCTTGGAAAAAAGTATATCTAATACTATTTTCCTTCTTGAGATGCATAGACCTCTATATTAAGTTTATTTTGTATATTTTTTAACAGATGTTCGGCAGAGTCTCAGTCCAATGTCTCAGAGGCCTGTTCTGAAAGTTTGTAACCATGGTAATAAACCGTATTTATAAATTGCACATTCTTCTTATCTACTTTTATCCTATTGATCTGTGATTTTAGTAGACTGCTGTGAAATTCTCAAGTTTCAATATAACTAAAATAGTAAAAATATGTGCATGTACATATTTGCTATGAGATTGCGTACTCGTATTTTTAATCCTTATATTATTGCCTTGAGGTTGTGTCTTAGGTTCTTCTATCAGGTCTTTAGTGAATTTTTTGTTATTATAATTATCTGAAGTTAATGTTCAATCATTGCTGATCAGTGTTATCCAAGGCACTCTTTCTCATAACACTTTTTAAAATAGTGGACTTACTATATGTCAAGATACAATTTGAAGATTGAATCTGTCATCTGTTTTAATCTCCCACATTCACCAGTGTAGTTAGAAATACCTTAACTGGCATTTTGGCAAAATCATAAAAGTAGATGAGCTTCCTGTGGTATTATTGTGGAAGGATGAGATAAAATCACTAAGAAGGTGAATTAACTTAGTCTCTGATATTCATTTAAGATGGACTCCTCTCAAAAATTTCTAACCAGTCCTCCATACCCAACCTCATAGAACTCTCTGCTCTGTTCAGGGTGCCATTTCATGTTGATTGGGTTTTATTTGCTTTGGTTCTTTTCCCTCTGTGTTATGGCCTTGGGTCCTGCCTACCTTCCACAGTCAAAACACATTCATTGATTGTGGGTGCTGTTTTTCAGAGTGAGATTGTCACTAATGTTTGCCCGATTTATAAATGTAAAAAAACTTGACAGATTTTGTATGAGTGTTTTGGGTGCAGATGAGTTAAGTAGAATTATTAATATGTGACTGAGAGAAAAACCTGTGCCAATTTCTAGGGAAGCCTAAAATAATTATGAGGTAAATAAGAAAAAGACATGGATGTAATTATCTTTTAATAGGTGTGTGGATCATTACTGCCGAAGGTAAAGTATATATAGTAGGTGCTTAACAAATGACAGTAAAGGTAAAAATATACTGCAGTCTCTTAAATAGATCTTTTTTGTGTTTTGTCTTGCCTTTCTCTTGTATAGCAAATACAAACAGGAAGAGTTGGAATAAGTCAGAGAAGTTCACTGTGAATAATTAAGTAATTCCTAAATTTAGGGTTATGATTTAGAGCCATTGTGACATATTTTACAATGGCAATACCTGTAGAGAGGAGAACTATCCTGATCTTAGGATTATTTTGTATTATCCATGAATAAATGGAAACCCAGAGAGGCTGAAAACTTCCTAAGAGTACAGAGCTGGTTAGTGACATAACTGTGACCAGAATATGGTTCCAATTGCTATTGTATTTCTTTCTTGATTTTGTATATGTACTTCAGTTATTTTTTATTATTATTAACAAGATAATCAACTCAGTCCCCATTTTATGTCATTAACAAAGAGCCACAGCCAAACACAATGATTGTGATATGATTAATGATAGGCATATACCATTCTACAGTTAACCTAAAATATATATTTTTAGATACTATTTGGGGCAAAATGAGTTCAGATAACTTTGTACACTGGTCTTGAAGAACTCAGCCTTGTGACTATAATATTAGTAAAGTGTCTGGGATATAATGGCTCAGATGCAATTACTTATAAATTGTGATGTTTCTGTGTATTATATATACAGCAGATGAGCATTGCATTTTTATAAAGCTAATATGTACTGGCTTAAGGTCTAAGGCTGTTGTGATAATTAAGCTAGTAGATTATACAGCAAGCCAAACAAGATATATCAAAAAGATCAAATTCTCTATTCTAATATGTGATGAGTTCCTACATTTTTAGAAATTATTTTCTATTCATATTTCTGTTGTGTTTTCCCTTCATATTTCTAACCAAGTAGAAAGAAATCCAAATGACCAAATTTATCTTAAGAATTGTGTGTATGTAGATTTATTGGAATAGATGTTGAAAAATGCAGGATTTGGTTAAGGAAAATGTCTTCATTGAAAAAAGTCTAGTGATTGTTTTTACTATGGGATGACATTTTGGAGTTCATTGTGTAATCTATTTCTAAAAACTACTTTGTTTTCATTGAAAATACTAACCCTACGACTCAATTATGTGATTGAAATGTAAGATTGAACTTACTTTTTAAATTTGCTTTTATATACTTAAAAGAAAATTGATGTCTAATATTTATATTTTCTACAAGTATATATTGTTGATATTGATCTCATAACTTATTTTTAAAGACATAAAAGATTTTCTACAGCTATTTGAAATTCATTTATAGGCTATGTAAAATAATAATAATATTAATAATAAGCTAATGTTGACTGAGATATTTGGCTTACTAAATGCCGAGCACTATGGTGAATGTCTTATGCATATTACCCATTTAACCTTCTGAAATATTTATCTCAGAGAGTCAATATTTTTATCTCCATTTCATAGTTGAAACCAGTCAAGTATTAAGCAGGTCTGATAACTTGTTTAAGGGCATGTAGTCAAATTTTGAATGCATGCCTATCTGACTTCAGAGTCCAAGTTGTTAATTTCTTTGCCATGCCATACTCTTAACATAACTGCTTGAATCCATGTCTAATTCCCTTCCCATCCATGAGCTGATGACTTATGTGCGTACGTTTTTTAGCTTGTAACATAAAGTTGATCAGTTGAGACACAGCCTCTCAGAGGTTCTCCAGCCTCTGGTGTGCCTCATCTCTTCTTCCCAAATTTAACCACTAGATAGCACTGTTTTCCTAGTCTGAGGTTTGGGTTATGAAAATAATCTAGAATTAATTATGACCACTTTTTATTTCTTTTAATAAAGTCAGTATTAAAACATTTATGTTAATTTTAATAAACCTATGCTCTGTTAGAAATATTATATAAGACTTGGGTAAAAAAAATAGATATCCAAAGCCCAAATTTGAGTTTATTAGCTGCAGTTTTAATTTTTTATTGTCTGTGTATCTTTTGCTGTCTGTGTATTGTCTGTGCTTTCTTAAATCAAAGCTATAGTCTCAGACTTCTTAGGTTTCTTTTTATATATAGAGAGAGCATCTTTTATCTCAGAATAGAAAAAAATCTGCCAAAGTATCCTCCTGGACGTTGGGGCTAAAATGTCCCTATATGTATTTTAGCAAACTGACCTCAAGCATTCTAACTTCAGTGGACTCCAGAAGCAGACGTCTCATGCACTGAATTATCCAGCCTTTGTGCTGTGGTCCAAACGTCTATCAAAAACACTTTGGTTACAAGTTGTACCTGTTCTCTTTTGCTTTGGCTGTAAAGCCACAGGCAGAAATTAAGTATGTGCTAAATCTTTCTTTATTCAGCAAAATTTATTAAGCGGTTGCTAGGCACTTAAGATTTATAGATACCTTCTAAGAATGCACCATCTAGTTGAAAGACAGACTAGTAATAATTGCCCTACCTGTGGTAAATGCCAGGTTAGAGGTAACACAAAAAATTTTGGCAAGGAAGTCAGAAAGACTGATCCAGACTTCATGAGGACAGTTTAGAGTTGGCTTCTAGAAAGGATCTGAAATGCAAGCTGAGATTTGAAGGATGAATAGAAATGAGGCCAAAACCCGAGGACAAGAGTGAGCCCAGCAGCAGCAGCAGCAGCAGCAGTAGCATGTATGCACTTTTTCAGGAGGTCCTTTCTGAACCCCAGTCTGAACCTTATAGAACTGTACATTCTAGTGACACCCTAGTCTTCCCACTTTATAATACACACTGCCCTGAAGATGTTTTTATTCAATGTCTGTCACACTACTCATGAGTTTCATCAGAGTGGAAATAAGGCATAAAGGAGCATATCTGTCTTGTTGACTGCTATAACCCCAATACTTAGCTGGATTGGTATCAGGCATATAAGTGTTTATAAGAATATGTTGAATGAACAGACATGTTTATGTTTATACTTGAATGGAACTATTAATGTATATATTAAGGAGAAAAATCAAGTCTCCTAATGTCACCCAAATAAGTGGAATTTGATGTGCCAGTTGCTAAAGTTCCAGCTGTGAACACAGTTAACCGCTTCCCATCTCCTTCCTTTCAGTTATCTATCATCAAAAGGAGATATTTGATTGTTTGGTCTATGCATAGCTTCAAAGAGTTGTTGGATCAGATGTAGGGAAGGTTCGATTTTGATTGGGTTACTCACTTCTTGGAAGTGGAGGGCTACTTATTAAATATCTTTCCCTTAGTCAAGCAAAGTGTGGCAACATTAAAACAAAAGAACGTATTTGTTGATGAGTACAGGGCATTATCTATTTTCTTTATTCAACACAGTCCAAACCTAAAGATTTTCTGTAGTCTACAGAAAATAGTAAAATTCCTTCTTTTAAATCAAGATAATTAAAATATTTGTTACTGCATTTTAATAAATATCATACTATGGGGTTTGAGTGTTAAGAAATCAGCTGGCCAGTTGAAAATAAAGTACCAGATGGGGAAGAAGTATATTGCAAGTCTGACACCACGCCAAGAAATTTGGACTGTTGAGGTTTTTGAGCATGAAAATGATAGGTCCCCATAGTTTGTATGGAACTAAAGTGTAAGTGAGAAGGAGAGATTGAAAGGACTTCATGGCAAACTCTGTGCCAATATGAATCAGCTGCTAGGGATGGTGGAAAAGTCAAAGAGGGGAAGAAAAAAAAAGTCAAAAGGAAAGAAGCCCAGCCTAGAGCTCTAGGTTAAGACACCCCCACAGATAATTGCTAACAATTCATAAGTAAGTGAGTTAGCTAAAGGAGAATCTTTAAAACAAAAGAATGGCAGGTTAAGGACTGAACCTTAGGAATGGCGTCAGGTGAGTAATGAAGTGAAGGAGAAGCAGAAAAGAGATCAAGAAGTTGGGAGGAATTACGCAGTGGTGGAGCCTATACAATGAAGGTTGAAAGAAGACTTTGATTTTCTCATTTGTTTTTCTTTTCTTGATTGTTTTCTTTGTAACCTCTGGTATACCACTGAGTGACTAGTGTTTTTCAGGATACATTTATTCCTGCTCTCCTAGGGACTTCCCTTCCTCTGTAAAACTTCTGTGACAAAGGCTCCACAGATGGGAATTGTTGAACCACACCTTATGCTGCATCTGCCTGCAGTTTGTTTGCATCCTCATTAGGTGGTTCTCTTTTCATAAGTGGTACAGTGGGATTTTTTTTCCAGTTAAATGGATAGAGAGTAATCAGAAAGAATTCTATAAACTATATGCAATTAAAACCCCTAATGATAAAACTATTTAACTGTGACAAAATAAGATAAAACATAATCAAAATTTTAGGCAAACAAGTATTATGCATTTTTAGAGAGCATCCATAACCTAAACAAAATCTTGCTATATTATCTTTACACTAAATCAATTCTTAATAGCCTTAATTTGGATTTGATTATCTATTTTTACTCTTCCACTTATATATGGCACTTTGAGAGATTTTTATAGAAATAAGATTGTATTGCCTCCAGGCACAGCTGCTCTGCCACTCTAAGATTTGAAGTCAGAGTTAAATGTGAAGCTGGTTAGATATCTTTAAATTAGCATGTTTTTCTAAGGGAGGCACACAAGACAGGCTTCGTTGTTGATATATCAAAACTCCATATAGAGCCACCTCTCCCCCATCCCCAGTCCACTCTATCTTGGGTTGCTTTGTTTCTTGACCTACCTTTTCTCAAACAGCAAGAGTTTGTCTTGAGGCAGAATTAGGAAATTTCTAAGGTTTCCATTGGTGTCTACTGACTGGAAACAATGAGGACAACTCTATCGAAGTAGTGAATGAGTGAATGTTGACAACTCTGCCGAAGTAGTAAATGTTGACAACTACCATTTTCATTTATTTTAACTGTATCTTATTTTAAAGTAGAAAGAGCATAAGGAACAATATATTAAAATTACTTGATTTTCTAAATGCCATTGGCCTATTTTCTTGAGAGTATTTTTTGTTCTTTTCCTGATGAACTTATGCCTGCCAAATAACCTAAGAAAGGGAGCTATTAAAATACTAATTGTTTTTGACACCCTTACACTTGGGCTTTCAAGCAGAATCACATGCTACCTGTAGCTGTCAAAAGACTTAAATATTTTTTAAGGAGATTTTTCTAGGCCAGGAATGTAAAATAATTTGGACGATTTCACAATTTATTCAAACATCAGTCTCTTATATTTACCATGTAGTCAAGCAAAAGGCAGAACGGACTCAGCAGGGCTCCTGCTTAGGTAAGGATGCCCTGCGGGTAGACAGGAAAGGCTCTTCTTATCTAATTTATAGTCAGGGCAGGACAACCTTTTGGCATAGTCATTATCAAACAGACTCTTAAGCATGAACAGGTTAGAAAAGTCTCAAGTAGTAAAGACTTCAAGTTGTTTTAAAAGGACATTTATGCAAGAAATAGCAAATGTCTTTCATTTAATGAGCATTCACAAATGTATGCTGAAGGCTGGAATAAATTTAGTGAGAAGGAGATAAAGAACTATATTGTATAAGGCAAGTAATATCCTTGACTTCCCTGAAATGGTTGTTATGATTAATATGTCTCTTGTTCTGCTTGTGTTCCATAGTGGACTATAATTATTATGATCTTTTTAAATTGTTTGCCCATTCTGAAACTCTCCCTTTTCTTGTAGCAGAAGTTCAGAGTCTAAGTTTATAAGGAATCAATGGACAGACTTTAGAAGCTCCTTGAACTCTGTACTTTTGTTTTAAATTTTGTGTTTGGACTTTTAAAACAAACTGGTGAAAGGATATATTGATTTCATCAAATTTCTCCCAAAATAAAAATCCCTTTTAAAAGAGGATTAAAGAATTACTGATTTTGTCGTTTGATTACTGATTTGTTATACATTATCTCTGTTTCTATGTGTTGTGTAATTTTGCATTACTTAAAAAGGAAGCCATTTCTATGATATTAATACTTGTTTGCCTTTTGAGAACTAAACTTTCATGGGCATGTCAAATGCTTGGTGAATCTACAGTTTTAGAGACAAATAAATTGTTTAGCCTAAACAGTTACAGTCCAACGAGGTGGTGCTACTGTGGAGGTTCACTGAGCATACAGAAGAAATGACATCGTCTGTACTTGGGATAGTCTTTGGTCTTACTGGATCTCCCAAGCTGGAAGGAGTGCAGGGCTCATCTGGGTCATACAATTTGGAAGGAGCAAGAAAGAAAAAGAGGAGCCAGAGGAGGAGCATTCTCCCCTAGGAGCCACCAGTGACACAGAAGTTGGGAAAAGGATAACGTTAGGAGATATACCTAATGTAAATGACGAGTTAATGGGTGCAGGACACCAACATGGCACATGTATATATGTGTAACAAACCTGCACATTGTGCACATGTACCCTAGATCTTAAAGTATAAAAAAAAAAAAAAAAATTAGTGTGGAAGAAAAAAAAGAATAGTCACCAAAGCCACATGTTCAGAAAGACCAGGTAGAAAAAGGATGCATTAACACCTGAGCACAGATTGGTTCAAAGGACCCAGGTATCACTGCTTACCTTGAGAAACGCGGTATTGGTAGAAACTGAAGCCAGGTAGCCTTGGTTGGAGAAGGAGTGGAGCTGTTTTTCTTTCTTTCTCTCTTTCTTTCTTTCTTTCCTTTTCTTTCTTTCTTTCTTTCTTTGTTTCTTTCTTTCTTTCTTTCTTTCTTTCTTTCTCTCTCTTTCTTTCTCTCTCTCTCTTTCTTTCTCTCCTTCTTTCTTTCTTTCTTTCTCTCTTTCTTTCTTGCTTTCCTAGATATGAAGAAAAGAAAAAGTAGGGAAATAGCTGGACCAAATGGCTTGTGATTTAATAAGCATATTATGTTTATTTGCCATTCATATGACAAAGGCTTTCCTGTCTTTGTATTCTGAAAGGAAGTGTTAATAGCTCTGGAGGTGTGGGGTTAAGACTTAGGGGAGCAGTAGCTTAGGTTAGGTTCCTGGGGAATGGGATATTAGAGCATAGGTGCAGAGCACCTGGACAGTTACAAAGGAAGGATGTTTGAACAGAAGTGGTGGCGGACAGTAATTGAGGGAAAATTCGGAACTCCCACCTGATAACACCTGTTTTCTCTGAGAATTAGGAGATAAGGTCTCTTCCTTAAAGTCATAGTCTCTGGCTGGGGGAAGGAGGCAAGGTCAATGGGGCATGATGCATCTCCTCTAAGGAATGTCAGAGGAAAGTGATCAGGGAGACACAAAATAAGTTTTACATTAATTGCAGAGGGAGATGATTACTTATGTAGTGATAGTACAGTGTGTAAAATCCACGGGAAGAAAAGTAGCCAAGGTGTCTCCCAGACCCTGTGAAAAAGGGCAAATTGTCCCCAGTAACCTAAAGGTTCTAAAAAGTAATCTCCGCGTGTGACCACAATGCTCAGTTAGGCAGTAGGCAGACTGGGTGTGCTATAGAGCACCAGCCAAGCAGTCATCAGATTTTCTGAGAGGATGAGATATTTTGTGTTTTGAAAAGTGTAGTAGTTATAGGAAAATAATGAAAACTCTTTTGGATCATAACCATGTGTAGTTCACCAGTGTTTTTGCTGTTATATTCCATCTGTAGTAGGCATTAGGGCAGGGATAGGGAGACCCTACTGCAGCTGAATTTCTTCCAGGCATGTGCCAACTGCATTTTGTGTCTGAAATCTTTTCTAAGAAAACAACACTTGGTATTTATTTATAAGATACCATTGGATTTATGTTTTACTTTATTTGCCCTCCTTAAAGGTCAGTTCCAAGTAGCCACAGATACAGAAACCACCTTTTAAAATTGCTGTCGGTATTAAAAATAAATAATTTGCAAAATACCTTACACATAGTAGGCACTTAAAAAAAATAGCAGTAGTTGTTCTTATTCAGTAACTATTTGTGAATGCATAAAACTAGCCAGATTTTCAAACACTGTTTCTACAAGTGAATGGTCTGGCAGGGGAGTTTGACCTTGAAAAACAGTTCAGAGTCAGGTTTGGGCTTTGAGTTCAAACAGGTCTTGGTTTAAATTCTTGACTTACTATCAGGGTGACTGTGGCAGGTTATTTGTCTTTACATTTTCTTTTCCTCAGCTGTAAGAAGAGAAATTACACTATGTGTTTCATAGGCTGTTAGGAAGACTAAATGAAAGTGTGTGAAGGTGCCCAAATTTGTGATGTAGTGCCTGGAATTGAGTAGCTACTCAATAAATTCAAACTATGCTGGCACCTCCTCATTCCTTCCTCTGCTTCACTTTCCTTCCGTGATACATTTGCCAATAGAAAGTTATTGCAAAACCTTCAACGAGAATGGTACATAAAATGGGTTTAGTAATTGGAGACATGGAAATTAATTTTCTTGCCGTGACTATGTCTTGGACTGTACTTAAAATACATGAAGTAATATAAACTAGTTTAGCAGAAAAAAGTTGAAAATTAAGACTATGGAGAATTTTGCTTTTAAAATAGAATAATAAAGATATTTTTTACCTCCTTTTGTCCTTGGGGGTCAGTCACCACAGAGCCACCAAGAGAAAGAGTCACAAAAACAGTTCCCAGTACCTGTAGCATCAAGATATCTTTAATCTGGAACAACGATATATAGAGACGGGAAAGATGGAAAAGATGATGATGCGAGGGTAAAGCTGGAATCCAGACGTATTATTTTCCTAGGGCTACCATAGCAAATTATCACAAATTGGAAGACTGAAAACAAAAATTTATTGCCTCACAATTCTGGAGGCTGGAAGTCTGAAATAAGATGTTGGCAATGCTGGTTCCTTCTGGCAGTTCTGTGGGAGAATCTGTTCCATGCCTCTCTCCTAGCCCTGGGCATTGCTGGCGGTCCTTGGTGTACCTTGGTTTGTTGCTGCATCACTCCAGTGTGTGTCTCCATCATCACATGGTGTTCTCCTCATGTGTCCTTTAACTTGTCATGTGGCCGCCTTATAGGGACACCAGTCATTGGATGAGCAAATACCAACATACTCCTCTAGTATGACCCTGAGTTTGCCTGATAACATCTGCAAAGATCCTATTTCCAAATACAGTTGACATTCACAGGTACTAGGGGTTAGGATTTCAACATTTCTTTTTGAGGGGACACAGTTCAACCCACAACACCACAGGGCCCCAGTGGCAAATGGACTGATCCATCCCTCCCAGGACTCTGAGGGCTCAGGA
This sequence comes from Piliocolobus tephrosceles, assembly GCF_002776525.5. Classification (NCBI taxonomy): domain Eukaryota; kingdom Metazoa; phylum Chordata; class Mammalia; order Primates; family Cercopithecidae; genus Piliocolobus; species Piliocolobus tephrosceles. The sequence continues at coordinate 57,378,619 of NC_045455.1, forward strand.
ATTATTGGGGCCAGGAACTGCTGACAGAACTAGTGAGCCATACAGCTGAAAAATGGGACTGGAAAAGGAGCAGTTCAGCCACCATCTAGACAGTCTGACTCCAAAGTCCAGAATTTTAACCATTATGCTGTACTGCATCAATTCACTTCCCTTTCCCCCACCCTTCCAGGAGATCAGAGATTTATCGTTTGAAACAATTGCACTCAAGAATCTAGAATGGGAATATGAAACAGGAGCAAGATTTCTACTGCAAACAGGGTTTATGTAAACACAAGATGACCTAAAGAGAAAAAAGTGGAAATGAATGGAAAAAGCCTCTTCTGACTCCCTTCCTCCACTTGGTTTTTAGCATACAGAAGCCAAGTTTATGTTCCAAGCAGATGATAGAATACATCTCTGGATTTAATAAACAGTCTATAGAACAGGCTTTCTGATACTAGTCTGCTCCTCCCCACAGTACTAGCTCAGATCAAGAGAATTACACAGAGAAACCCGTTAGCTGACCAACTTACTTATTCACACAAAATGTTTACTCTTAAATATTAATTTGGGCCAGGAATTCATTAGCTAACATTTGAGGAAAACATTTAACATGGAGAAAAAAGGAAAAACAAAGGAGCTCTTAATAAAAAGAGAAAATATGAAGAACAAAAGAAAAATTTCAAGCAAAACACCACAATTATAATTTCAGAGATATCAAAGACAATTTTTTTTTTTTTTTTTTGTGACAGGGTTTCTCTCTGTTGCCTAGGCTGAAGTGCAGTGGCATGATCATAACTCACTGCAGCCTTGATCTCCCAGACTCAAACCATCCTTCCACATCAGCCTCCTGAGTAGCTGAGACTACAGGCATGTACCACCATGCCCAGCTAAGTTTTTTATTTCTTGTGAAGACAGAATCTCACTATGATGCCCAGGCTGGTCTTAAACTCCTGAGTTCAAATGATTCTCCCTCCTGAGCCTCCCAAAGTGCTGGGATTCAGGTATGAGCCACCGTGCGCAGCCTAAAAGACTATTTCTATGATGAAGAGGATACATGCATACACATATGTATGTATGTATATATGCATATGTGTATATATACATATGTATATACTTATGTGTGTGTATATATACACATATGTATACACATATATAAAGATGTATGTATGAAAAAGAATTAGGAAACAAGGATCTCTTGGATATGGCAAACAAGGTAGCAGAAAAAAATTAGTGCAATATTTGAAAAAGCATAAAGATAGAAGGTTCTTGGAGATTGTTATGTCTATTTTTTACTGTTTTAACAGATTAAACAGACTGGCTAAGTTATTAGGAACAGAAGTTTATTGGCTTACAGCTCTGGAGGCTGGGACGTTCAAGATTGAGGCTGTGGCATCTAGTAAGGGCCTTCTTACTGCATCTTCCCATGGTGATGGGCTAAGGGAGACCAAACAGGTCTGGACTCATCATCCTTTGTAAGGAACCTATTCTCACAATAATGGCATCAATCCATTAATTAAGAGACGCCTCATGGCCTAATTACTTTGTAAAGTTCTCATGTCACAATACTACTGCAATGGCAATTAAATTTCAATATGAGTTTGGGAGGGGACAGCCATTCAAAGCATAGCAGGGAAGATCAGGGGAAAATATGAAACTTACAGTTAATCAGAATGATCATTTGTACAATTGTATTCAAAACCTTTGGGGACAATTTTAGAAAGCCTTAATGATAGACACTAAAAAAAAAAGATAATTATTAATTTTAGATAAAAAGACATGATATATGATTATGGTACACTGTTCGGCATAGTCCTAGATACTATTTTACTTTGCCATAATAATAGAAACATTGTAACCAGACTTTAAAATGGTACCCAATGATCTCTGCCTCTTTGTTTTCACACCTTTTAATAATCCACTCCCCCCTCAAACATTGTTCCAATTAAATATGGCAGAAATGATATCTCACTAACAAGCTTGGATTATAAAAGATGTGGCTGGGCACGGTGACTCACGCCTGTAATCCCAGCACTTTGGGAGGCTAAGGCGGGCAGATCACAAGGTCAGGAGATTGAGACCATCCTGGCCAACATGGTGAAACCCCGTCTCTACTAAAATACAAAAAATTAGCTGGGCATGGTAGCACGCGCCTGTAGTCCCAGCTACTCGGGAGGCTGAGGCAGGGGAATTGCTTGAACTCAGAAGGCGGAGGTTGCAGTGAGTTGAGATTGTGCCTCTGCACTCCAGCCTGGTAACAGAGCAAGACTCCGTCTCAAAAAAAAAAAAAAAAAAAGATGCTGAAGCTTTCATCTTGGGTGCTCTGTTCTCTCTCCCTCTTCTTTGGCTATGGGAGACACCATGTTGTGAGCAGCCCTTTGGAGAAACTCAAATTGTAAGGAACTGGAGCTTTCATCTAGCAGCTGTTTGAGCTTCTAAGTTTATCTCTATTAAGATATAACCAGAAACCGAAATATCTTCTTTCATTTAGTTATCTATCTCCTTTCCTTCTAAAATACACTGGTTATACTTTTATTTTGCATTATTCCTCTTCACTTTCTCTCTTCCAATACTGTATATAAACCTAAGGGGGAATTTTCTCTGTTCTAACTCTCAGCTTATCATTTTTATGTGATCCAGAAACTAAAGTGCTCTTCAATATGCATTCCTAAGGAGTAAAAGGGATGATAGGAGTCAATAATGGTAGTGCCACTAGCTTAGGATAATAAATGTGCTTTTGCATATAAAATGAACACCCTTCCAACCTTTTCTTTTGTGTTCTATAGATAACATTGGCCAGTGATTTTGCAGCACATTTCTGAATTATTTTCCTCCCTTGTCATTCTTAATGTGCAAAAAAAAAAAAAAAAAAAAAAAAGATAGACATGAGCAATAGATAAAAATCAAGTACCACTGTACCTTTTTTTTTTTTGCTTTTTAGAGCAAAGGTACCCTTCTGGTAGTGTGTAAAACTCTGGTAGATAATGTGTATGCACTGACTCCTTAGTACGCAAGAGGGTAGGATGAAATTAGCATTTTGAAACACTGATGTTAGTTATAATCATTGGCTTTTTTGTAAAGAAGTGACTTTTCATATATTACACTGATCTCATGAAAGCCAGGGATATAGTTAACATAGCTGGAACTGTGGTTTGGAGGGGAAATGATGGTTAGACAGCTTGCTATTTCGTCTAGGTAAAGAGATAAATACTAAATATTTTTCTACTTTTAAAGGGTTTATGAATTTTTTGAAGCAAGAATTGACATGCATTAAAAATGCTATAATGTCTCATTGATTCCCAAGCAAATTAGAAATTATTAGTTTTAGCCATGATGTACATTATTGTGATGTGACGGCATTGGGCCTAAACAGTTTTGCCATTTATTAGCACTAATATTGGAATAAATGAGAATGATCATTAAGCACTATATACATGATCATTTAAGTAATCATGCTTGCCGTCTCCTTCTATTAGTCAAACCTCTTTGGGTTAATTAGTCAGAGGAGCTGTCTTATTCCAATTTCTAGAAGAATAATGAAACAAAGAAACACTGAGATATACCAAAGAAAACAATAGAGCATCACTCATTTACCTCATATATTGACTTTATGTACCCTCACCTAGTTCGTATTGCCATCTTAAGGTTAAAAAAGTCTGACAACATTTTTTATTTTCAGATAAGATAATTAGGCCTATTAAATTATATTTGCATACTTTCCTCCATTAAAGCATGTATGCAGCGTAACAATGCTAATATGATATGCAAATACCAACAAAGTACACATTTACCAACATATTCATGCTGAAAAATGAACTAGTAAATACTGTTAGGATTTAGCATTTAAAAATGTTAAAACATCTTGTTGTATTTTAGCTCTGACAAGCCAGTAACTCAATCTATATAACTTCAAGGTTACAAATATAAGAGACAACTAAGAAACTTTTATTATCAGCTCTTTTATTACTCACATCTTGTTAATATAGTTACTCTGAAGAGTTTTTAAGTTGATATTTGGTAAACCATGAACAGAGTTTTATTAAATCCAAAGTGCTATTTTATCACTGGATGGAAAGAATATTTCATAACTTTTTCTTGGTTTTCCCCATGCACTAAAGCAGGAGAAAATAGAAAGTAAAAGATCTTTTAAAATTGTTTGTTATCTGTTATCAGGCAGCTTCTCAAATGAGAGTGATGATGTATGCTCTGTTTTTTAATATGCCAGAAGAAAAAAGTGAAGGGCATAGTGCATTAAGGAAAATCTCTGGCAGTCTTATAGGGCAGAGAAAAGTCCTGCCTGAGACATCTCCCAGGACCTGTTTCTACACTTGCAGCCTTTGGTAATAGCAGCCTCTCTAATAAGTCTCAAGGCTTTCATCACTTTTTGTTTTTTGTTTGTTTGGTTGGTTGGTTTGTTTTGAGATGGAGTCTTGCACTGTCTCCTGGGCTGGAGTGCAGTGGCGCGATCTCGGCTCACTACAACCTCCACCTCCCAGTTTCAAGCAATTCTCCTTGCCTCAGCCTCCCAAGTAGCTGGGATTACAGGCACGCACCACCACACCTGGCTACTTTTTTTGTATTTTTAGTAGAGGTGGGGCTTCACCATGTTGGCCAGGCTGGTCTCGAACTCCTGACCTCATGATCCGCCCACCTCTGCATCCCCAAACCACAGCGCCCACCCGCTTTCATCACTTTTTAAACACTGATCTCTCTGTTTGCTACTCACTTACTGGAAGCTGAACACTGCTTATTACTCTTCATTCTGTTAACTCACTTTCTCTTCATTTACTGATCCCTGTTTCCTTTCCTTACCTAAATATAAGAAGTCTTGATCTGCTGAGGATGAGAAAGAAATATATTTAGTGATGGGATGAAGTAATACAAGTCAGTAACTCTAGGTACTATGTTGTAGAAATGTGATACTTCCTAGAAATTAACTGTGTCTTCTACATATTGTTTTCATAACTAGAAAAGGGGTTTTGAGAATAATTGTTTAAGTTATTTGTGATTAGTTTTCATATCCTGCTGATACCACTCTCCTTGTGGTAGTTTCTATGCCCCTGGGCCCATCCTTATATGTTTTCCAAAGTTTGCTTTTCTGTGTTGTAGGCCTGTATGTTTCACCACACACTCTTCTAAACAGATCTCTAGTTCTATCTATAATCTCTTTGTATTTTTGCACTAAGATCTTCTTTAACCATGTTAAAAGGTATTTTTCTTTCAAAAAATGCCAAGCACTATTTCAAAATCAGAAATAAAAGACTATAACTGATCCGGATGTGGTGTCTCATGCCTGTAACCTAGCACTTTGGGAGGCTGAGGCAAGAGGATAGCTTGAGCCCAGGAGTTCGAGACCAGCCTGAGCAACTAGTGAGCTACTGTTTCTACAAAAGGAAAAATTCAAAATTAGCCAGTTCTGGTGGTGTGCACCCATGGTCCCACCTACTCAGGAGCCTAAGTTAGGAGGATCAGTCAAGCCCAAAAGGTTGAGGCTGCAGTGAACCATGATCCTACCACTGCACTCCAACCTAGGGGACAGAGCAGACCCTGTCTCTTAAAAAAAGAGAGAGAGAGAGAAAATTATTGCCTCTGTGAAGCTGAAGCCCCCTCTTCACTAAATTGCTTGGCATTGTGTATTGAGATTTAGGAGGGTTTTTAAAATTTCATTTAAACTTCCCATATACTCCCTAGCTTCTTCCTTCATTTTAAATGTAAACTTTATATGGTAGAATCACATACATATGGAAAAGTAAACCATCCTAAGTATATGGCTTGATGAATGCTGATTAAATGAGCTTGCCTGTATAACTAGCACCCAGATCAAGAAACAGAATTTAATTAGAAACACAGTAGCCCCGTGGCCAGTCATTACCTCACATTCCATACATGTCCTGACTCTGAGCATAAACTAGCTTTACCTTGTTCTTTCCAAAAATAGGATTGTACACTTTGTATCCATGTTGTTGTATGAAGCTGTAATTCATTTAGTCTTACAATGTTTTAGTATTCCACTATAAGGGCATATCACAACTTTTTTCCCTTTTATCAGTGGATATTTATGTTGTATCTAGATTTGAACTATTACAAATAACATGGCTAAGAATGTTCTTATTGTGTATGTCTTTTGCTTCTATCAGACATACACCTAGGAGTATAATTGATGTTTTGTTGGATATGCATATATTCAGCTTTAGTAAATACTGTCCAACAGTTTTCCAAAATAGTTGCACCAGTTTAACTTCCATAAGCCAGGTATAAGAGTTTTAGTAATTCCAGTAGGGTATCTCAGTGTGGTTTTGATTTGCATTTCTTCTATGAGTAATACGAGTACCTTTTCATAGGCTTATTTGCTTTTGTGGATATCCTGTTATGTGAAATGCTTATTCAAGTCAGTCCTCTGTGTTATTTTGCTATTAGGATAAATTATTATCATTACTGTTTGTGATGATTTTTCAATGCTGCCATTGAGTAGGTTTTATTTGCCCATTTTTCCATTAGCTCACCAGCATTTTTCATACTGAGAATAGATTTTGATGCAATTTTATCATAACACATTTCAAACTGCCAGTTGTGTTATAAATGTTGTCCTTGTAGCATGTACTCTTCTAACAGTGTTTCAGTGGCTACATGGTATGGCTGTGTAGTAAAGATGACCCATAACAACTAGGTTTCCTAAGGTTTGACTTTTATGTGTTTTTATTTTTTTTTTACCATTATATATAGCACTGTTTCTTCAGGATAATTCAACACATATGAACAATTTTAAAGCTTTTTATACATATTGCCTCACTGGTCTGGGTAGAGTGAAGAGATTATACTAAATTATAGTCCTACCAGCAGCCTATGGACATGTCCATTCATCTAATCCTCAATAACACTAGATGTGTCTCAGAATTTTTACTGTCGACAAAATGGTGTCTTATGTTTTGCATTTTTCTTTAGCTGTGAAATTGCATGTATTTTCATCCTTTATTTATAACTGATAAAATTAAGGGGGCAAAGGAACCAGAAATGGGATAGGAGGGAGAACCTTCTCAGTATTTCTTAGCAAACTATGTTATCCTTAAGGAAAAATCAGAAACTTCAATATTATTATTTTCTCTGTCTTATTTCTCTATTAGGATAAATTATTATCATTACTGTTTGTGATGATTTTTCAGTGCTGCCATTGAGTAGGTTTTATTTGTACGTTTTTATCATTACTGATAATAAATACTATTAACTCTGATGTACTGGAATAATGAGTTGGAAATAGGTGAATGAAAATCAGACAGACCTAAATCCCAGTGGCAAGAAATAGCTGGAACCTCAGATGTGTTCACACCTCCTTCCCCAAGGGTTTTGGGTAATTAGGTAGCAGATTAATGGATCTGTAAAAATAACGGTGACTAACCTTAGTCTACATGATGTCAACTGAGCCAACCAATGAATTAAGTTCTCTTCCATGCAATTTTAACAGCAACTTTAGCAGATTTCCCCCGCTGCCTGCCTGCCTTCCTTCCTTCCTTTTCTTCTTTCTTTCCTTCCTTCCTTCCTTCCTTCCTTCCTTCCTTCCTTCCTTCCTCCCTCCCTTCCTTCCTTTTTACTAAATTTACCACATGTGTCTGTTTAATAAAAGGTATCTCAATAAGTGAAAGTATTAGTAGATTATAACTTTTTAAAAGTTAGTTTATATACCCTACTTATTTCTAGGAAGAATTTGAAATGGCTTACAAAAGGAGGCACATAATAATTATGTAATTATAAGAGAAAACAGATGCTATAAGAAAAGAAAGTTGGCTTCTTACCTTATAGCCTTGGTTCTCAAATTTCAGCATGCACCAAAATTACCTGTGGTCTTGTCAAAATAGAGGTTTCTGGGCTCAACCCAGAGTTACTAATTCAGTAGGTTTATGGTAGGCATGAGAATTTGCATTTCTCAATTCCCAAATGTTATTCATTTAAGAACCACACTTTGAGAACCACAAGATCTGGATCACCTTTATCCATTTTGAGTATTTGGAATCATCATTGATTAATATTATATTTTTATTAGTCTTTTTGTGAGACATATATTTCAGTGTCTGATCATACATAATAATAGCTATTATTTTTTATAAGGCTCATTATATGGCTATACAGGATATGCTTAATTCTATATCATATCCTGCATATTATCCTGTATATTCATATGTATTCTGAACCTTGGCCACATTAGAAATACCTAGAGAATGTTTCTATTGGCTCCAATATGGAGCCTTATCCCACATATTCTGATTTAATTGGTCTAAGATGGGGTCTGGGCACTGTATTTTTTTGAAACTATCTTTGTGATTTCAATGTGCAAAACAAAATTGTAAGCCACTGATAGGTAAAGATAAAAAAAAAGCCCCTTTTGCCAACAAGTAACAGATTGTTTCATTTGTGGCTTTTTTTCCGTCAATGCGCCTAGCCACTCATTCTCTTTTTTTAATCTGTGTGGTATGTTTTTGGTTCTTGAGTATACCATTTTGTTCTTCTCTTAATTGAACTTCATCCTGTTTTTGATGAACCATTTCTCTAATCTATCAAGGTCATTTTAAATTCTATTTATTCTAAAGCATTTAACCCCTGCCCAACTAAGTATCATCTGCAAGTTTAATGAGCAGATTTTCAATTTCCTAATTGAGACTGTGCTCATTAAGTTTTAATATTTTATAATTTTATTGCAAATTATTTCCAGCATGTGGGTGATGCTACCTTGACCTTGCCCTGGCTGTGCACATTTTCTTCATTAGCAATGAACGTTTATTTAGTGCTTAGAAGTCGTGTGGTATTGAAACAAGTTCTGTGACTTCTAAATAATTGAAAGTAAGTACTGAATCTGACACCATGTAGTTAGAACTCTAAGGAGAATATGTATATGACATAAACTGTATGAGCAATACAGAACATATAAGCATTTAAACAGAAAAACTAAACATTGAACGAATAGTTCATAGGTCTGTTGATAGGTCTGTAATGATCTTTACTACACCTGTATGGAAAAGAGGTTAAGGATGTAGGTTGCCACTTTACTAGCTGTGTAACCTTTAGCAAGTCACTTGCTTCTTGTGCCTCAGGTTTTTTGGTCAGTAAAATGGGATCATAATCATTCTAGCCTTGGTTCTTTGTGAGGCTTAAAATCCAGTAATGCCTGGAAGCTTCTCATTACAACCTAGCACATAGCAAGAGTTCAAGTAAATTAAGAGCCAAATGAGAAATTGATAGTAGAAAGTATTTTAGGTTTGGTTTGACAAGACTGATAATAATCCAAGTGACAAAAGGATGATTAGTCTCAGGTCTACCTTCTTCAGTGACTAATTAAACTAATGTGGAATCTTCCAGTTTTACAAACTAGAGCTTATTTTTCTGTAAGCAAACAGTTTCGATTTTCATTCTCAATTTGCTATATTTATAATTGGAAAGGATGCTTTTGCAGCTCATTATAGCTATTAAGTGGCAGAGTCAAGATACAAATTCAGAAATTCAGGTTGGTTACTGTGAAATGGCAGAGCGGAGGGAATAGATTGCCCCAGACATAAGAGGTGAGAGAAGTGAGAATCTATTTTAGAAAGATAAGATTCCAAAAAGAATAAAGTAGCTAGTGTTTGACCACTTACTACATGTCAGACACTGTTGAGTGTATTATTTGCATTGTCTCAAACTGAGGCTTAGAAAGGTTAAGTAACTTGCCCAAAATCATAAAGTTGATAAATGACAGAGGCAAGAATTAAACCCAGATCTGTGACAGCAAATTCCATTCTCTAAATCACTTCAATAAATTGCCTTTCTTTGAATGGAGTCAGGAGATTACTTTTTCTGGAACAGAAGATGCACTCAAAAATATCAGAAGTAGAGAGCATAAAGATAAGTTGGATATAGAAGTTGTGTTTACTCCCTGTTTTGTGACATATTAAATGAGAAAAATCAGCTGAGGGATTTCTCTTCAGTTTAGCATGTATTTAAATTAAATAGCTAAAACGTGAAAGTGTCTCAGAAGGAGGAGGCTGGAGATGGCCTAGATGAGGGTTTTAGAAATAGAGATAGATTAGAAGGCATGGGTTAGAAGGGTATGGAATTTATATACTTTATCTTCTTTTGTTCTTTGATTTTCTTAAAATAAGTAAATGCCAAGGGTGATCTCTTTGAGCCCATAAAAGCTAATGCTGTTTTTGTGAAACACACATTTTTATAGCACTTTACAGTTTTCAGAGTGCTTTCAGATACCATATTTTGTTTGATCTTAATATATTGCTGGCACTTTTACAATTTTGTTTCTATTATCCTAAAACATCCATCAGCATAAGAAATATATTTATAACAAATTGGATGGAAGACACACCTATTCTGGGGTTTCTTTGAATATACCTGTTTAAATGTGTTTATTTCATTGTAAGTGACAAGTATAATTATGATCAACAATTAAAATAGAGCTATTACTCAGAAAATACCAGCCATTAGGCAGTGTCACCAGAGGATCTTTGCTTTTCTTTCTCAAAAATCTCAATACTGCTAATCTTTCAACTGCATTTTGTCTGAAGTTTAGTGATTTATAAACACTCTTGATCTCATAAATTAGAATTACATAAATATCTGTGATTCATGAGAGAGTAGAAGCCTCAGATATCGAATTTCTTGAAAAGTTTTCTAATATTTGTCCTTTGCTAACGGATTGGACAAAAGTTAGGCTTCATCCAGTTTGTCTATTTATAAAAATCATTTTTAACCCTGAAATTATTTCTGTTTTTGTTCTTTAACCCAACTTGTTTGGTATTAGCCTCAGAACTAAATAATACAGTATGATCTGAACTATCCAGAGAGTATTTAAAAAGCTAGAAAGCAGAATCATTTCTGCCAGACGGTAAAATGTTTGTAATTTTCATTAGTAGCTACTTACCGCTAATAAATTTACTTTTAAAAATAACCTTTTGTAAAATGAAAATAGATGTCTAAATGTGTTCTTAAGGGAGATAATTTCTGTTCAGACACTTTACATGTATATATTCAGACATTTTATACCAAAACCAGAACTAGCTAATATGTTTCATTCTCTCCATTCCCCACTTACCCACATCCCCAGATAATTATTTAAGAAATTTGAATGATTAAATTAAATATTATTCTTACATGCTAAGAGTTTTTTGTTTAGACCTTTCCCATTATAGAATTTGTACTTACCCTTGTTCTAAAAGAGACTGAAGCTTTAAAATGACTACATTAGCTAGGTGCAGTGGCTCACGTTTGTAATCCCAGCACTTTGGGAGGCCAAGACGTGGGGATTCTTGAGCCCAGGAGTTGGAGACCAGCCCTACGCAACATGACAAAACCCCATCTCTAACAAAAATACAAAAATTATCTGGGTGTGGTGGTGTGTGCCTGTAGTCCCAGCTACTTGGGAAGGTTGAGATGGGAGGATTGCTTGAGCCTGGGAGATTGAGGTTGCAGTGAGCCATGATAGCACAAATGCTCTCCAGCCTAGGTGACAGAGGAAGACTGTGTCTCCAAAAAAAAAAAAAAAATTGACTACATTATTGCTTATTGTGGTACAATACTAATAATGTACCTGAAGTAAAGAAAACCCTATAGAGGTCTACTTAGTTTTGAATCCCAGCTTTGCTGTTTATATGCTGGTAGTTACTGAATCTCTTTGCACCTCGGTTTCCTTATCTAAATTATTCCTACCTTATAAAGTATTTGTGAAAACTAAATTAAACAAGCCATGCAAAGCACTATGCACTGAATAACATGTTAACTGTTATTACTGATGATAATATTTAGTTCTATACTAACAAGGATGTTGGCTGGGAAAGAGACTGTACTCTGGAAATATTTGAGTTTTGAAAATTTTAGACCACTGTCATCTGCCAGGTTATACCAACTAGCCCCATTGTCCTGTGTTGCTTGAATATATTCTGCTTCTTGGCTCATTAAGAAGTGTTACTGGATAAGATCCATAGAATGTTTTACATGACTATGAGTGGCACTGATCCAATTTATGAAGCTTGACTGCAGAGGTATTTAATAGTGGCTGAGGTAACCCACTTTTATGTCATTTGATTAATTTTTCCATTTTACTTATAGTACTGTTACCACACCAATTTCAAGATGTTTTCAGTGTCCTGCTTTAAAAGTTTACTTCAAAAACAGTGTAATAGATATTCTCCTGTTCGATGTAAAATTATTTAGAAGACATGCAAGGTTGTAGCTCCTCATATAAAATGCTTAGATATGGTTACTCCTTCCTTCATACAATTACAGACATCTAGAGGTTGAATATCCAGGTGTAAAGAAGCAAGTTAATTTTTTACAGGTTGTATACATTTGTGTCATAGCAGTTGATTGAAGAAAAAATGGATTTGTAAATAACACTTGTAGCAGTGAAAGTAAAGGCTGCCTCTTAAGGTGTTTACAAATAGAAAAAATCAAATTAGGAGGATTTTAATTTAATGATTAATTATTTTACTGGAATTTTAAAGGAATGGATCGATAATGATATTTGTTTCAGGCTATTAACAGCCAGAACCTTGGCTCCCAGAATTAAGAAATCAGTTCTTGTTAATTAAACTTAAAGATGATGGCAGAGATCTTTGCGCCGTGAAGCGGGAGCCTGATCTATGGCTATTTTGTTCCATACTTGGTATAACGCAGTACACTGTTCTCAGCCAAAGCCCTATGTTGTCTGGGCAACTCCCGTTGCCATAGCAATGAAATTCTTTTGCGGGAGCAGGGCGAATGCTAATTGTAGCCATTTGTTGTTCCTTCTGTCGATCCCTTAACTAGCACAGTTGTAGAGCAGCCAGAGACTCTGGGTGAACAGCACGCAGTGCCCCCAAAAGCATTGCTGCTGAAGGCAACCGGCTGCTCTGCTTAAAAAATCATTTGAGCAGCCGACGGTGCTGACAGTGCCACTATGTGGGCAGAAGCACAGCTTGACTCAGACCCTGACAACTGTTGATCTGGGACTTAGAGGGAAAGAGAAGACTGTTTAAAACCTGTTGAGAAGGTACTGATGACATGGAGATTAATTTGACACCAGTCCCTCAGAGGTAGGTGCTAGGCGTATCATAACAACTGTTTATACAGACCTGAACTCAATATTGGAATGCCCAGAGGCTGTAGGAGACAGATCAGTGGTTATTCCTTTTATTTCAATCTGAAACTGCACTACCGTGGCCTACGGAAAAATATTCATTTGGTTGGAACCAACCAATTGTAATTCACACAGGTATTAGATTCGGTTTGTACTGGTGGCTCCCTCCTCTCTTTATAATCCCTTATTTTTAGAGACTTATGATTTAACTGCCAAAAGTGACTTGAAGCTGAAAATCAACTCAACATAAACGAGAGCAGACCCCTTTTGAAAAATAAAAGGCAAAGTGATACCTACCAATTGCATGATTGTTCATGCTAGTTTAATTTGATAAAATGTTCTTAAACCTGGGAAGTGGTAATTCTTGTAAAACCCAATTGCTATAGGTACTTGGAGATGAAAAAACTTATCATGGTAAGAAGAAACATGTGAGGTACTATTTATACTATTATATTCTCCTTTTGAAAGTGTATTGACCCATAAAAATGGTTAAGTTCATGAGGTTTTTAAAACCAGCTATTGTGTAAACAGCAATAAATTTCAAAGTAGTTTTTTAGATATAAATTTAACGTATGTGCCTCTTAATTGAGTAGACTGATAGTGCATCCTGGCTGAAATGTTCTTAAAATTCAGGAGAACTAATACTGTAGGCTCGTTATATCAAGCTATTTCTCACTATTGCTTTATGGTTTTTTGTATTGAGAGAGTCAAAATCAGTAATAACAATGACCCAGTCATTACCACAGATTCCTCTTTTTATTGACCAGGAGGGAAGGAAGGTTTCAACTCAATGTGGTTTTCTTTTCCGTGAAAGAACTCCATGTATGTTTAATGTTTGTATCACTTGTCCTGCTCTTTCCAGGGAGATAGCTAACAGAGTATCATGAAGGGCCCTGAAATAAATTAGTTTCTGATGATGGTCATCCTAATATGTCATTTGTGTGCATCAAACACTTGACAAATTAGTTTCATTAAAACAGATACCAATCCATAAATTCTAAGGAGAAAAAATTTGAAATTTATTTTTTGAAATTTTCTAAGACTTGTTTTTTCTTTTAAGAGATACCTATGAACTGTGTAACAAATACTATTTTTAAAATATTATATACTTCTTGTTTGTGAATTGTGTATGCAAGGTATCTTGCATATAAAATTGTAAATTGTATATGTGAGATACTCTTTAATAAGCCCTATTGGATATAATAAAAGGTTATTTTATTAAATCATCTACTTTAAAATATTTGGCTTTACTTTTTTTTTTTTTTTTTTTTTTTTTTTTTTTAGAGTCTCACTCAGTCACCTAGGCTGGAGTGCAGTGGCACTATCTCGACTCACTTCAACCTCTGCCTCCCGGGCACAAGCGATTCTGCTGCCTTAGCCTCCCAAGTAGTTGGGACTGTAGGTGCATGCCACCACACCTGGCTAACTGTCTCACTCTCAGTAGAGAAGAGGCTTCACCATGTTGGCCAAACTGGTCTCGAACTCCTGACCTCAAGTAATCCACAAACCTCAGTCTTCCAAAGTGCTTGGATTATGGGCGTGAGCCACCACACCTGACCTGGCTTTACTGTTGAAACACTGCGTGCTCAGTGTGATAAAAGAGCTCTAAAATGTCAGAAATACTCTTAATTCCTCAGTCAACGGAGATTGAGATGCTGTCAGATTACCACCAACCGTGGCTTCTGGCTTCTGGCCCCCTCTAATATAAAATGCTTAGATATGGTTATGCCTTCTTTCATACAATTACAGACAGCTAGAGGTTGGTTGAATATCCAGGTTAAGGAAGCAATTTAATTTTTTACAGGTTGCATACATTTATATCATAGCAGCTGATTGAAGAAAAATGGATTTGTAAATAACACTTGTAGCAGTGAAAGTAAAGGCTGCCTCTTAAGGTGTTTACAAATAGAAAAATCAAGTTAGGAGGATTCTAATTTAATGATTTATTATTTTTCTGGAATTTTAAAAGAATGGATCAATCATGATACTTTGTTTCAGACTATTAACAACCAGAAACGTGGGTAGGTCTCCTGTAGGATTCTGCGAACAAGTGAAGTCTAAAAGGTCTTTATAATGAGGCTGCACATCCATTTTTTTCTTGGCAGAGAGTATTTGTGTTTTCACAAAACCTTGCAATGTATTGCATGAGAACTGGTAGGAAAGATTTCCGTAATGATCAAGCCACAGCAGCCTTCTGGAGAAATAAGAGTAGATATTCCACCCTCACTCTGCCAAAGTTCTTTTCCCTAATGACCAAAGATCTGAAGGGCCTAAAACTGGAATGTAGGTTGAGGAGTGCTCTAATATCAAGAAGTTTTCTACAAGTACATAATATTCAAACTTATTAGGAAAGCATCTCTTTTGGTACCGGGAACTCTACCAGTGTTGTTCCGGGGGCAGAATCAGAGCCACTGCTGACACTCTGTTCCATAGTCTTCCAGTGTAAAAACCTGCAGCCACTTACGTTATTGCATGGTTTGTAGACCTTTGCTTTTAGTGGTGCAGCATCCTCTGGCTAGCTAAGCTCATTTGGGCCAAGACATAGCATTCTCAAATAATTTATAGTGGAAGGCATAGAGTCTGCAGGAGTTTAGAATCAGGCCACTTGATTGTAGTGGCATTTATAAGAACTATTACCTAGGAAGGAAGAGTTGACTAGGTGGAAAAGAAATCCAGGAACCAAAATGGCTCTCCCCTCATTCTTGTGTGGAGAATAGGACAGTCACTTCCTGAAGTGAGAAGAATGCAGTCATAGATGTCATTAAAATTTGACACATTGCCACCTCGAGGAGAGAGTGCCTCTATAGTAGGATGTAACTCAAGCCCAAGAGGAGATCTTGTCTGGGTGCTCATAAGGTTAGATGGCCCTCTCTTTCCAGCTTGACATTTCTTAGGTCCCAGTGGCCAAGGCAGGACCTGTTGGCTCGAAAATACACTCCAATGGGAGAATGGGGGAATGAGTGGCCTGAATTTTAAAATTCATTTTTTAACCCTTACTTAAACCACTCATGCCTTGTCCCTCCTTTTAAATAAAGAAATTTGAAGGAGCTACATCTCATGAAGATCCACTCACCTTCCTCCCGGGAAGGCTGATGAGCCATTCTAGCAACATATGGGTGTAAACGGGCTGATTTAAAATACCTAGATGCAAAATCTGTAAATCACATAAATATTTATTAAAAGATTCATTCCCTCTTGATTTATGCCAGAGTCAAGCCTTACCAGGACATTGTCTGGAAAATCCTTCCCTAAGTGCACATGTTTCAGTGATCATCCCAAATAATACTGATTTTTTTTTTCATATTGGTACTTGGCAATCAGTTATTTTTTAGTATATTTGTATTTTGTAGTTTGGTTTGCTATTAGGGTTATTTTCTCAATCATTTTCAGCCAAATGTGCCTTCTTTGCAGCTTAGTGATGTTACCGGAATTATTTTTATTGTATGCAGCATTAAGCAATTTGCTTCTAAGAAAACTAGTCAAAAATGAATGTTTCTGAGTAATTATATATTCATAATTTTTTGCATCTCATTATGATTTTATAACTTGTGGGTAATAGTAGTTTAAGACTTAAATTCATTTTTCTCTTTGTCAGTCATTGTAGGAAAATGATGAGTCAAGCCAGAAACTATCACTATTTAAATCATAAATTATACATAATGAGAAATATGCTGTCAGTGGTTCCAAACCTTGCTATGTGTCATAAGCAAGTGGGCAGCTTCTTTAAAAAATACTTTTATGAACTTCATTCCAGACTTACTGAATCAGAATTTCTGGGCATGGGTGCCTAGGAACTGTTTTTAAACAAATTCTTCAAAAACTTGTTGTGTAGCTGAAATGTCTCTGATCAGAAAAGGAGGATTTTGGAGATAATGATCTGTAATAACTCTCACCTTTCAATGTCAAGTTCCAATGTGAAAACGGGTTAAAATCTTGAGGGTGACTATTCAAAACCCAGCTGGTGCTGGTTGCAGTGGCTCACACCTGTAATCTCAGCACTTTGGGAGGCCGAGGTGGGCAGATCACCTGAGGTCAGGAGTTTCAAGACCAACCTGGCCAACATGGTGAAACCCAATCTCTACTAAAAAAAAAAAAAAAAAAAAGCCGGATGTGGTGGCACACACCTGTAATCTCAGCTAATCAGGAGGCTGAGACACAAGAATCAGTTGAACCTGGGAGGCAGAGGTTGCAGTGAGCTAAGATCATACCACTACATTCCAGCCTGGGCAACAGAGCAAGACTCTGCCTCAAAACAAGCAAAAACCCAGCTGGCTTATATTTTTCTTGTTGGTCCTTGTTTGATGTTTTGTTTTTCACTAAAAATAAAATATTTTTAAAGCTACCTGAATATAAAAGATATATACAATAAAATCATGCTAAATAAGTAATATTATTACTGACTGAAAATAAACATCAAATAAATGTAATATACAACATGGACAGAATTGCTGTTTTTAAGATGTAAACATTGTTTAAAAAGAACAACCTGAGAGTGCAAAAAGAAAAAAATTATTGCATGAACTTAGTGATTAGAAATATTCACTTTCAATCCGTATCATTCCAGAATATTTACTCAGAGCTTGAAATGTATTTTCAACATTAGCGAAAACTGCCAAACAAGCAGAGCAGAGTAGTTGGGTGAAACTATTAGAATATTTCTTTGTTTAAAAAATAATTTTTACATATCCCTAAAGTATGCATTGATTGTATGCATTCTTTTTTTTTTTTTTTTTTAAATCAGTTTGCTAGTGACAGTTCGCTGGAGCTGAGAACAATGCTAGGTAGGCTGCTCCTCTCCAGCCTGCCTTCTCTAGCTAATAGCAATACATTGTTTCAGTGAAGTCTGGGCTTCTGATTAACCAGAGCATTATGAATGACTGTTTAACTTAATCTGTGTTTGCATATGCAGCCTTACCTCATATGTTACATATTCTTGAGAACTGGCAACCATTGGCTTGCAGGTACTTCTCAGTTGTGCAACGAATATCTCTATTACACACACTAATCATTTTTTTTGTGAGTCAATTGTCTTTCTTTACCCACTAAAATCATGAGAAAACTCAACAACCTTGGTACACTTGTCTGAAATACCTCTTGCAAGATATTTTGCTGATCCCCTATTGGAAATGTCATTCTCTAGATATACCAGAAGAAATTACTAAAACTTTAGTATTCTGTTTTTAAAAGATAATTAACCTCTAGGTTAAACAATTCAGTATTCACACTCGAAATAGTACTGGCCCCTGCTGTGTTGTTTTTTAGTCCCATCTCCCTTCTCTTTTGCCTTCTCTTTCACGTTGTTGCTTGGTTCTTGTTAAATATGCTGACAAACCTCAGGCTGTGTGTTAAAGCTAGAGGAAAAAGCAAAGCAAACAAATAACCAAGTTTTTAAATTCTTCCTTTCTGGCAGGCTAAAGTTGTTCTTATGAAAGCAACTGTAGCAGGAAACCTTGAAACAAAAAGGCTCCAAGTCTTAAGGTTATCTGTAAACTCTACTCTAGCTATTTGTACTGTCATGTAGACCTATAAGGGGTGAGTCCAGGATGAGAGCATTCTCTCCCTGAGGGTTCTCATCTACTCGATGACTCTTCCCTCAGGCATCCCCAACATGGTACATCTCTATCCTCTTAAAGTGCTTTTGCCTTCGCATCTTTGGTCAGTCACCCTGATTGGAACTTTTTTCTCCCTTGTCCAGGTGCACTGTTGGTTCCAAAACTCTCTTTCAGATGTTGCCTTCAAGGCCCACTCTGGCTCCACACCTGGCCAAAGAAAGCTAACCAGGGCTGCTCTGTGCTACAGTAATAAGTTATACCTCTGTTTAAACTTGGTTAGTGGTGGTTATAGTTGTCTTTCCTAATAGGGAAGGAGTCTCCAATCTTTTGGCTTCCCTGGGCCACATTGGAAGAAGAAGAATTGTCTTGGCCCACACATAAAATACACTAATACTAATGATAGCTGATGAGCTAAAAAAATAATAATAATAATAATCACACACAAAACTCTCATAATGTTTTCAGAAAGTTTACGAATTTGTGTTGGGCTGCATTCAAAGCCATCCTGGACCGTGAGTTGGACAAGCTTGTAATAGAGTGTGCCCTCTTGGAGGGCAGAGGCCATCTTCTTCATCACTGATTCCCTAATGCCTAAGAGAATACCCAGCACCCCAGCGCATAGTACATATTAACTGAACTTGGTGGACATTATTTCTACTCATAATGTCATCTGTCCCTGAGTCACAGTTTTCAGATAATTGACCAATATAATCTGTGCAATAATTGGATATCATGTCATCATCTGCTATCCGATTAATTCATAACTATCATTAAAATTTGGGGTTTTATTTTTAGTGATTGTTGTTATTATTTTACTGAAATGTTATATACATGCAGAAAATGCACAAGTCATAGGACACAGTTCAATGTATTTTTCTCAAAATGAACATATGTGATCAGGACCCATATAGTTGTTTAGAAATATAGAAACTTAACCCCCAAAATAAAAAGTTGATCCTAACAAATTTAGTGTAAGAATAGCATGATTTGCCACCATTTTACTTGATTATGTGTGTATATGTGTGTATTTTGAGCCAAGAAAGGGACAGTGATGCCTGTGGGGTGTAGACTTTTTTCCTCTATTAAAGTGCTTTTTTTATTCTCCCTATTGCAGTCCCTTGGCAATTTCAAAGGAAACTGAATTTAAATATGCTTTTCTAGCTGCATTTAAATGTATGTAAATGGATTGTAAATAAAAAGTTTAAAGTAAATGAAAATGCTTTACAAATATCCCATTAATTCCCCAAGCATCCCATGTAACTCTGGAAAAGGCAGTTGTCATAGAATCAAAAGGGCTAGAAGAGACCCTTCAGTAGATCTGTGAAGGGTCATTAGAGAAAGATAATATGCCACTTTTTCTTTAAAATGTTCAGAAAAGGAATATTTGCACTTTTGCTTGGCAGTTCTTAGTTTGAGCTCTCACACAGACCTTTAAGGGGTGAGACCAGGGTGAGAGCACTCTCTCCTTGGGTGTTCTCATCCACCCCCAACAAGGTACATCTCTGTCCTCTTATCTCACCTCCCAAACTCCAACTTAACTTGCTCCCCCATGCTGGAAACTTCCTCCTTTGCCTTACTCACGACCACTATCACATACACATCACATTTTTCACCAAGCACAATTTATTGTATCTCCTTAAGGTTGCTGAAGTCTGGCCTTCCATCTCTTTAAGTGCCATTGCTTTATCTCAGGCCGTCTTCATTTCCAGACTGCTTTGTTATGGTAACATCCCAATCATTCTCCCTTCCTCCAGTTGTCCTCTTATACGTTTCATTCCTTCATACTGTCACTGCCAAAGAGATCATCAAAAAATATAAATATTTTCTTGGGTTCTCTGTGTAAGTTCCAGTAGTTTAGAATGTAAATTCCCCACGTGATTTTGGTTGTGCCTCCTAGGCTGATTTCATCCCTCTCCATCACCAGATTCCACTGCCTGGCTATACTTGAGCCACTGATAGTTCCCAGTATGATCCATACTTTTCAACTCTGTACAGTTCTTTCACCTTCTAGGATTGTTACCTCTATTTCATATTCCAACATTTCATTAAGATTCAAAATGTGATGTTCTCTTTGAAAATGTGTACCCCAAAATCTACCATTTCTTTATTTCTGTTGAGTCATGTCAACTTATGAAGGATGAATTGTCAAAGCTACTTAAATATCAACATAAAATATAAGCATAAAAAGTAAAAACAGGACCTACTGTGTAGAAGAGACATGTCTTGATCTGCTTCTTTTCTTTTCCTTTTATTTCTTTTCATTCTTTCTCCCTTTCTTCCTTCCTTTCTTTCCTTTCCTTTTTCCTTCCTTCCTTCTTCTTTTTTTCTTTTTTCTTTCCTTCTTTTCTTTCTTTTATTTTCTCTTTTCTTCTTTTAGCAGCATCCATGATTACATCAGAAGCCAGCCCTTTTAGATTACTACTCATCTGTGGATTGACTCTAAGGTTAGTCATAAGAACCAGAAAAGTCGTCCCTATTACCCGAAGGATGCACAGATACATCAGGAAGAATATAAACAAACAAGCCTTCATAAGTCCCCCACAGTTTATCTGCATGACTGTCCGCTTTTTGTCAAACCTAAGTATAAAAATATGCAAATTTTCCTGTTTCTTTGGGTCTTCATTTCTGAAGTTTCACCTGTCATGTAAAACTTACATTAAATAAATACATATTTGATGTGATTTGGCTATGTCTCCCAAATCTCACCTTGAATTGTAATAATCCCCACGTGTCTGGGGTGGGGCCAGGTAGAGATAATTGAGTCATGGGGGTGGTTTCCCTCATACTGTTCTCATGATAGTGAATAAGTCTCATGAAATCTGATGGTTTTATAAATGGGAGTTCCCGTGCACAAGCTCTCTTGCCTGCTGCCATGTAAGAAGCAATTTTGCTCTTCCTTCTTATTCTGCCATGATTGGGAGGCCTCCCCAGCCATGTGGGACTGTGAGTCCATTAAACCTCTTTCCTTTATAAATTACCCAATCTTGGGTATGTCTTTATTAGCAGCATGAGAAAAGACTAATACAATATGCTTTTCTCTTGTTAGTCTGTCTTTTGTTATAGGGGTCTCAGTCATGAACCATGCGATGGTTAGGAAATATTTTACCCCCCTACATCATTTTAAATTTATTTAAGATGATATCAGTTGTTTAGAATTATAGAGTGGAATATCTCATTAAAAGTTGTATTTTGTAACCCTCTTTTTTCTCTTTTCTTTTCTTTTTTTTCTTGCTTTGTTGCCTAGCCTGGAAGTCAGTGGTGCAATCATGGCTTACTGCAGCCCCTACTTCCTAGGCTCAAGCAGTCCTTCCACCTCAGCTCCTGCCTAATTTTTTTTTTTTTTTTTTTTTTTTTTTTAATGAAACAGGATCCACTATGTTGCC
Source organism: Piliocolobus tephrosceles (assembly GCF_002776525.5). Taxonomy (NCBI): domain Eukaryota; kingdom Metazoa; phylum Chordata; class Mammalia; order Primates; family Cercopithecidae; genus Piliocolobus; species Piliocolobus tephrosceles. The sequence goes on from NC_045455.1 coordinate 57,400,623, forward strand.
CAGGCTGGTCATGAACTCCTGGGCTCAAGTGATTCCCCCTTCTCAGCCTCCCAAAATGCTAGGATCACAGGCATGAGCCACTGCGCCTGCCCCCCAACTTTCTTATTGCTAACAATACTTATAGTTTTGTCTTCTGTTTTTGTCTCTCTGAAATACACTTAAATCTGTAATATTTTCATTAGGTGGAATATGAGAAACTCACATATGTAGTACAATAGCATAAATGCTACAAGAATATAATTTTTCTTTCCCCTCTATAGATATTCACTCAGGTTTTTTGTTTATGTGTTTGTTCTCTATAGATACACTTTTCAAAGTATCCTTATAATGAAAGGAAATTCAACAAAAAAGCTTCCCTTTGTATTTCTTCTCTCCTAACTACTCCATCCCTTATACTCATTAATTTTCTTTCGGAAAACACCTGCTTTATTTTAAAGTCTTCTTTAAGTTGATATGTTTGTTTGTCAGGAGTAACAGTGGGTCCAAGCTGCAAAAATAACCTGTTAACAGCTAGAGTGAGGCACAACAAATAACTAGTCACCCTGCTTTCCTACAATTCCAGGTCACCACTTACCCTTACCTCTATGTGCTCGTCAGCCTTATTGTTTCTTTTCTCTTCCCAGCCTTGGGTATAGATTCCTTGAGGTATTCACCAACAATCTTTGAGAAAATGGCCTTCATGCTTTGGGGCTACACCTTCTTTGTTCATCTCTTCTTATTTATTTCCTCATTTCCTGACCCCTATTTCTTTATAAAAGTGTGAAAAATATGAAGGGAGAAATAAATATATTTTTTCTCTAACATAGATCAAGTGATTCTAACTTGTTACAGAAAGGTAGATAAGTTACCTAATTCCAGCTTGCTGTACGTTACTTGACCCTTTATATATAACTTGTTGAAATTTTTCTCAGGATACCTAAGTTAAAATTAAGTTTGCTTTTGCTTCCTTCTGTGGCATTTTTATTTATTGCTTGAATGTACATTGTTTGCTAATTTTACAAACTATAGAAGAGCTTCGTGCTTGGTGTTAGACTTAACATCTGAGAAATCCCTGCAAACAGGCTAATTAAATGTCACCAGTGCTATCACTGTAATTAATATTCTCAGACATCACTTACTGAGCACTCTATATGTGACAGGTACTATCTATTATCTTATTTAACTCTTACAACAGTTCTGGAAAACAAGTCACATTATTCTCATCTCCAAGGTAAAGAGAAAGAGATGAAATCTTTAGTATACAGTCTCATAGGTATAATATGGTAGAGGTGAATTGGAACTCAGATCTTTCTGACTCGAAAATAGGTATTTCTTAAATGCTGTACTTAAAGTGTTCCTTAATGGTTCTTAGATGGGGTGTATTTTTAAGGAAACAAAGAATAGTCTGAAACAATTCTGTACCATAACCTCAAATAAGTAGGTAAATGGGTGTATACACCTCAAAAATGTGAATGGTGTATGTCTGCTGAAGTTTCATTATTGGCATGTAAGTATAGTCATCCTTTAGTATTTGTAGGAGAGTGGTTCAGATCTCCTACAAACATGGCATAGTATCTACATATAACCTAGGCACATCCTCTAGATTATTTATCATACCAAATACAGTACCTACACATCACTTCATTCATGTGGATTCAAGTTGTCGGTGCACAGCAAATCCAAATTTTGCTTGTTGGAACTTTCTAGAACTTTTTTTTCTGAATATTTTTGAATCACAGTTGATTGAATTTGTGGATTCGGAGGGTTGACTTTATACTCTTGTGTATTTTTCAGGGTCCTCCATTATATTTGTGTAGTGCTTTGCAGGAGTCTCTGTAGCGCTGTGATAAAGAGGATGGATGTTGGGATAAGCAGATTTGGATTCAAATCTCGGTTTTGATATTTACTTGATGTTTAACCTCTCTAAGTCTCAGTTTTTTCTATTTAAAATCAATAAAATAAACATATTTAGTAGATGTCTGTGGTTACTAAATAAGTTCTGTATGTAAAAGCAGTTCACAGAATGCCTGTTCCAGAGTAATACTCAAGTAGACCTGAAAGACCACAGAGACCATTGTATTTCTGATGCTACTAGTACCGGTGTTGTAATCATTGATACTCAAAAGGGTATTGTGAGGACACATGTTGATATTAGTATTCCCAATTGACAAATGAATACTTAGAGGAGTTAAGGCACCAGCTCACAGTGTTACATATGGAGTTAAAAATTTCTGACTCTTATATTTGATGTGGTTTTTGTATTATACCATGCAAGCTCCGACAGCTCAGTGTTAGGATGCCAAATACATTCAAGATTCAAATTGCAATTCAATAGATGAAACGTAGTCAGTTTATTTTATACAGCACATTATTCTAAAGGATCACATTCTTAACAAAATGCAAATTCAAACCTTCAAATCCCTGTACTAATCCCTCTACTAACAGTTGTTAATTTTGATACTTTGGACCTAAGCACGAGGGATAGTTCTTTAGAAACATGATCAGGAGAGATGGGAGGCCAGTAAGGAGAGCGTTTAAATGTCAGCCCTGAAATGTTCTTAATACACGTAATTGTATTGCTGCTATTCTGTAAAAGGAAAAATTCAAAAAGGGGGAAAAAGGAAGCAAAGCTTCCAAAACTGAGAAAGCCATTGGTTGTAAACATAGTCAAGTTATGGACAGATGATGTGTTAGGGAAAATATCTCAGTATACAAGGAGCCATATAGGTAAATATGTACAGTGGTCAAACTGACTTTCCAAAATTTGAAAAGATACATTTCAAGTCAGTCTGTAACTGTTACTGGAACAGATGCAGAACTGACTTGATCTAAAGAATTCCCTTATGGGTGTTGCAAGCTGTTATGTGAAGGAGTAGATTTTTAAAGTGGTGCCACTTAAAGATACCTTCATGGATTAGTGGGATTATAGGTTTTCATCAGTTGAGGAATATATTCCCTTGTGCATATCCTCTTCTTAGTAGTCTTAGTATTTGACAGTAGAGTAAATCCATCTTGGTAAGGGCCTGCCTGTCATAACAGCCCCTCCCTTCCCCAGTACAAGGAGGGAGAAGAAAGCTAAAGGAGTAAGACAATTCTTCAGCAATTTAGGTACTACTTTAGCAAGTTGGCATGCTTTGGGTCTGGTCAGTCCACAGAGCTCACTGTTTCCCTGGAGGCTCCTGTGCTGAGTCTTTTCTACTCCTTCAGCCAGCCACTCCTGATCCCACTCATTCCCCATTCACCCCCACCCTCTTGCCTCTGTGGTCCCCTTGCCTTGGCAGGCCACCTTCTTGAGCAGGATCTCTCCTAAGATGACCCCAGGCCATTGTTGTCATGGACACCAGTTCTGTTCAGATAATTCTATACATCAGGTAATTTTATATTTTATTTTATTTTATTTTATTTATTTTTTGAGATGGATTCTCTCTCTGTCGCCCAGGCTGGAGTGCAGTGGCATGATTTCAGCTCACTGCAACCTCCCCTGCCAGGTTCACACAATTCTCCTGCCTCAGCCTCTCAAGTAGCTAGGATTACAGGTGCCCACCATCACACCTGGCTAATTTTTGTATTTTTAGTAAAGACAAGTTTTCACCATGTTGGCCAGGCTTGTCTCGAACTCCTGACCTCAAGTGATCTACCAGCTTTATAATCCCAAAATGCTGGGATTACAGCCATGAGCCACTGTGCCTGGCCTAATTTTATATTTTAAACGAAGAAGATAGGCCTTGTATATTTCTGATGATGGCAGCTAAACATAGAATGTATTTGAAGGTAAGAGTTTGTGTATAATGAGCAACTACTATAATGGCCAGTGTTTTGTTGTATAGGTTCATTCATTTGGAATTCAGAATAACCTTTTTGCGGTAAATCCATTTTTTACAGACGAGAAAAAGGTGAGATTAAGAGAATAAGTTACTCCAGGCCTTACAGCTCTTGGCCTAAATCAAGATTTAAATCAAGCTTTATAAGTCTACATATGTTGGGGTTTGGAGCTAGTAAAACTATTGCTGCCTTACTATGATATTATCTTTTTTTATGCTCTGTGACCAACATAAAACTTCCCTGGTTTTATGCTGATTTTGTTTAACAATAGTCCCAATACCTAAGTTTTGTTCATTTTTCTATGTCTGATGCTTAGCTTAACATAGAATATATAGTAGATTCTCAATAAATGGTGAATAAAATGAGAAATGAGTATGCAAAGAATATAGGCATTAAAATTAGGCAGAACTGTTCATGTCCTTTGCCCACTTTTTAATGGCGTTATTTTTTCTTTTGTAAATTTAATTTCCTTATAGATGCTGGATATTAGACCTTTTTCAAATGCATAGTTTGCAGATATTTTCTGCCATTTTGTAGGTTGTCTGTTTACTCTGTTGATAGTTTCTTTGGCTGTGCAGAAGCTCTTTAGTTTAATTAGATTCCATTTGTCAATTGTTTTTGTTGCAATTGCCTTTGGCGTCTTCATCATGAAATCTTTGCCCGTGCCTACGTCCTGAATAATATTGCCTAGGCTGTCTTCCAGGATTTTTATGGTTTTCGGTTTTACACTTAAGTCTTTAATCCATCTTGTGTTAATTTTTTTTATATAGTGTAAGGAAGGGGTCCAGTTTCAATTTTCTGCATGTGGCGAGCCAGTTATCCCAGCACCATTTATTGAATAGGGAATTCTTTTCCCATTGCTTCTTTTGTCAGGTTTATCAAAGATCAGATAGTTGTAGGTGTGCAGTCTTGTTTCTCTATTGTGTTGCTTCAGTCTGTTTCTGTTTTTGTACCAGTACCATGCTGTTTTGGTTACTGTGGCCCTGTTGTATAGTTTGAAGTTGGCTAGCATGATGCCTCCAGCTTTGTCGTGTTTGCTTAGGATTGCCTTGGCTATTGGAGCTCTTTTTGGGTTCCACATGAATTTTAATTTTTTTTTTTTTCTAGTTCTGTGAAGATTGTCAATGGTAGTTTAATGCGAATAGCATTGAATCTATTTTTTGCTTTGGGTAGTATGGCCATTTTAATGACACTTCTCAAAAGAAGTACATACATGCAGCCAACAAGCATGTAAGTCTCAAAACGATGGTGAGGTACTTCCTCATGCCAGTCAGAATAGCTATTATTAAAAAGCCAAAAAGTAACAGATGTTGGTGAGGTTGTGGAGAAAAAAGAACACTTATACACAGTTGGTGGGAGTGTAAATTAGTTCAACCGTGTAGAGGACTGTGTGGTGATTCCTCAAAGACCTCAAAACAGAAATACCATTCAATCCAGCAATCCCATTACTGAGTATATATCCAAGGGAATATAAATCATTCTGTTGTAAAGACACATGTATGTTCACTGCAGCACTAATTCACAATAACAAAAACATGGAATTAACCCTTGGCCATCAATGATAGCTTGGATAAACAAAATGTGGAACATGTACACCAGGGAATACTGTGCAGCCATAAAAAAAGAATACAAGCATGTCCTTTGCAGGGACATGAATGGAGCTTGAGGCCATTATCCTTAGCAAACTAACACAGGAACAGAAAACCCAATACTGCATGTTCTCACTTATAAGCGAGATCTAAATGATGAGAACACATGGGCGCATAGAGCGGAACAACACAAACTGGGGCCTGTCGGAGGGTGTAGGGTGGGAGGAGAGAGGATCAGGAAAAATAACTAATGGATACTAGGGTTAATGCCTGGTTGATGAAATAATCTGTGCAACAAACCCTATCACAAATATTTACCTATGTAACAAACCTGCACATCTGCACATGTACCCCTGAACTTAAAATAGAAGTTAAAACAAACAACAACAACAACAAAACAAATTAGGCGGAACTGAATTCAAATTCAGTCTCTTTGACAGGATCCTATGCCTTTATTTTTGTAAGTTGGGAAAAAAAAATATCTACCTTATGGGTTTGAGGAGCCAATGAAATCATGTCTGTAAGGCATCTGTTATCATCTTATAGAAAATAGACACTTGATATATGTTACTTTCATTCCCTTCTCTTCTCCCCCTCATATAAATGCCTTATGGTCTTTTGAATTACCTTTGTTCTGCTCATACTGTGCAAGATACCTGCAAAATCGTTCTTTCCCATTTAATTTAGCATGCCACCTAATATGATGTCAAATGTATCCGGATTTTTTATTAAATATTTTTGACATTGAAGATTGCATAGTAAAGTGTTAACAGATTTTCCAAATGTTCTTCAAATTCTGCAAATTAGATGAGTGTTGTTTTCTTTTCCTTCAAATGGCCAGGTGTTTAGCTTCACAAAATATCGAAAGTGTAGTGGTTTTAGTCTGCAACTAATAACTTTTCCAATAATTTTATATTTTTATATCTGTAAAGCCAGTCTTCTATATGCAATTAATGTTCAGTGCTACTAATATTTGCTTATAATACTGCATTAAGTTTTTATTTCATTTTTGTAATCACGTTGCTTAATAGTAAAAAAAAAAAAATTCTGTTTTTCAAGAAGTTTTATTAAAATATTTTGTAAACATTCTGTTTAAAACATGGCATCATATCTGGAATAACCTGAAAGAAAATGTCATTTTTCTTACTAAATATAAAAGTCACAGATTTCAGAATAAAATTTTCTCTTTCAAAGTTTTAGTGACTCGCTTTAGAAATTGAATTAAATAATAGGAGTCTTCTGTGGTGTTAAATTTTTGTTTAGAGTTTCTGTATTATGGGATTACTTACAGGTAATGTTAGATACTTCAAGAAATAAACTTTTGGCATTAATCTTGCTTAATAGTTACATATATTTTTTTTAATTTGGAAATAAAATGAGACCAGATGGACTGAAGAAAGCCGCCCGCACCTTTCTGCATGGTGGAATTGCTATTGATTTATGACAAATGCCAGGAAGAGAAGGCAGGGACTGGGTTGTTGCTGTCAGATGAGAACTGAAAGCAGACAGGTTTTGTTATCAATCACTGGTTGTCGGTGTAAGACAGCAGCGGCTGTTATAATTGATTTGATGGCTCCGAATGACTTGAGCTTTAGTGGCCAAAGCGGATTGTAGCAACTCAGCCATGCATGACGTTGACATGAAGAGGAAGTGACATGACTCCTCAGAGGCAAAGTTAAATGATTTAAAGGGGCAAAACTACTCATCAATTCAATAATTCATAAACTTTAACTTTTGATATGAGATGAAATTGATGAGAAAAAAGGAAAAAAATAATCTTTTATTTTTCATAGTTAGGCTTTAGATGCTTTTTGTTGGGTGAAACCAACTTTTCATACCTTCTTTTTTCACCCTCAATACTCTGTTATCCATAAATGTTACTCATATGTTATAATGCAGAATATCACATATTATGCATCATTCCTACTAAGCTGTTTGATGGGAACATGAGTTTAAAAGGGGAGCCAAAAAAGGAAGATAATAAGAACCAAATATCTACCTTTTATGTATGACCTTACTCCTCAGTTTGAAGAATGTAAATAAATAATTTCATCAAGTCAGGTAACTTTAGGAAATAAACACAATAAAAGGTTAGAATTCCTGATGATATATTGCCTAATTATAATCTTAAATCAACCATATTTCTGAAGGCATGTATGTATTAGCCAATTGGGCATGCACACTGGGAATGCATAGGGTGTGTATATGTGATGACAAGTTGGTTTCCATACTAATCTTGCCATAGATTCTGGCCTGGGCCAAATAAGAAACTGTCTCCTCTCAACAACTCATTGGTTGGTATTCGCTTCTTTGAGCACTGGGTTGGAAAATGCTCAATTGGAAAGAACATGGTGCTCATTTAGTGACGTCTGTGGTGATGGGTGCTGAAGAGGGAAGTGTCGTATTCCATACCACATGTCTGTCCTCACTGAACAGTGCTTGAACTGTCGAGGTCGATAGTGGAAAGAGATTGGGGGTGACTATTACCTTGGGGTTTTTGTTTCCTATACAAGCATGGATCAGAAACCTAAAGGGCGATAGTACTGGCGGTACAGGAGACTTTAATACAACTAAACCTTCATATCTTAGATATTATTCTTCAAATTTTACTTGTAGAGAATTCTTCAAAGTTATATATTTTTCTTTTATAAAGACATTTTCCAGAAATCTGAAATTTGGTAGTTTTATTTTAAACTTCAGGGCAAGATGATAGGACACAAGTTACACACTAGTTTTTCAATATCACCTTTCGTTATTTTGTTTTCAGTCTTTATACTCACATTATGGGTGTTTTAGATTGAAAGATTTTGTGGAAATTAAGTTCTGACTTTGTTGTTTGTTTTGAGGAAAAGAAATGGTTAGATATATATTTCTTGCAACTTGTACTCAATAGTGAACATTTTCATATTCATTAATGTGCTTATCTATTAAATACTTTTTAAGTCTCCTTTGGATAAAATTGTCTATAATTCAGTAATAGTTCTTAGTGAGCTATGATGTAAGAAGAAACGTTAACATCTAAATGAGTGCCTTAGAAATTTAAGAATGTAGATAATGAAGAAACCTAAACATCATCTATCCTAGTGGCTTTCAAACTTTTTTAACTGAAACTCACATTTAGAAAAACATAATATACTAAGACCCAGTACATACAAATACACATACACACACACACACCTCTACCAAAAACTGAAAACAAAAATTTCACGACTTTTACGTGTACTGCAGGTGATATATTCTATTTTCTTTTCTAATCCATTCTTTTCTACTTTTTCCACTAAAAAAAATGGAATATATAATACCAGTTTTGGTGGATGGAGAACTGAAGTTTAAAAATAATGTTCTAATTGTCTGATTTTACTAAATAAGTAAACCTAAAACTTGAGAGGTACTTTTCATCAGACATATGTATATCTCCCTTATGGATTTGAGGAGCCAATGAAATCATGTCTGTAAAGCATCTGTTATCATCTTATAGAAAATAGACACTTGATATATGTTACTTTCATTTCTTTCTCTTCTCCCCCTCATATAAATGCCTTATGGTCTTTTGAATTACCTTCGTTCTGCTCGTACTGTGCAAGATACCTGCAAAATCATTCTTTCCCATTTAATTTAGCATGCCACCTAATATGATGTCAAATGTATCCGGATTTTTTATTAAATATTTTTTGACATTGAAGATTGCATAGTAAGGTGTTACAGATTTTCAAAATGTTCTTCAGATTAGATCAGTGTTGTTTTCTTTTCCTTCAAATGACCAGGTGTTTATTTAACTTCACAAAATATCCAAAGTGTAGTGATTTTAGTCTGCAACTAATAACTTTTCCAATAATTTTATATTTTTATATCTGTAAAGCCAGTCTTCTATATGCAATTAATATTCAATGCTACTAATATTTGCTTATAATACTGCATTAAGTTTTTATTTCATTTTTGTAATGACATTGCTTACTAGTAAACAAAATTCTGTTTTTCAAGAAGTTTTATTAAAATATTTTATAAACACTCTATTTAAAACATGACATCGTATCTGGAATAACCTGAAAGAAAATGTCATTTTTCTTACTAAATATAAAAGTCACAGATTTCAGAATGTAAAATTTTCTCTTTCAAAGTTTTAGTAACTTACTTTAGAAATTGAATTAAATAATAGGAGTCTTCTGTGGTATTAAATTTTTGTTTAGAGATTCTGTATTATGGGATTACTTACAGGTAATGTTAGATACTTCAAGAAATAAACTTTTGGTATTAATCTTGCTTAATAGTCTTATATCTATATATCAGGCCAGCACAGTGACTCACACCCGTAATCCCAGCACTTTGGGAGGCTTAAATGGGCAGACTGCTTGAGCCCAGGAGTTTGAGACTAGCTTGGGCAATGTGGTGAAACCCTGTCTCTATTAAAAATACAAAAAACTAGCAGGCCGGGGTGGAATGCACCTGTAGTCCCAGTTACATGAGAGACTGAGGATCATCTCTGCCCAGGAATTCGAGGCTGCAGTAAGCTGTGATCGCCACTACACTCCAACCTGGGCAATGGGAGTGAGACTCTGTCCCAAAAAAAAAAAAAAAAAAAAGTACCAAAAATTAAGCTCCAGGCTCTCAAGGAATTTACAGACTGAATTATAAATAGGACAAAACAATTAAATATGCTTAATAAATATGCTATTTATAATTCAGTCTGTAAATTATATTTGTTATTTGCAATTCTATTTGTTTTAAGTTGGTATTAAGGGGGTTGGTTGTAACACTAGTGAGAAGAATATAGATAGACTCAAAAAAAGACTTGAGATACTAAATATAATTTGAGCTAAATTTTGAAGGAATGGAAAACAATAAACTTTTTTTTCACAAGAAGACTTTTTTAGGAAGATGTTAAAAAATAGCGTTTTGTACAAATAAGAAAACATGACAAATCAAATCTTATGGAACAATGAGGGTCAGAATAAGAGATTAATTCACTTTGGCTATATTAAGAATACTATGCTGATGTTATTCTAATCTAATCCCTAAACTAATATCCCACAAAGATTCAGCATAGTTTAGCACAATGGATCAATTCTCATAATAATAGGCTTTTAAGTATTTTCAGTGACATAAGACGCCAGGATTGAGAAAGATAGTCAGTAAAGACATCTAGATGTTAAAAATCTTCAAATTCAAGTGAAACCAGCAGAAAATAAACAAGAAATCTTTCTAACTTTAGGTACAAACATTTTTCAATTGTGAAAAGCTAAGCAACTTTACTTTTTGGTTCTTCTTACTATTTTCCTTTTTTATTTTTTAATAACTATATTGAACTGTAGATAACAAGCAAACTCGTATGATCTTTGAATATGGCAATTATGTCTCTTAACATTGATTTACTCACTCATTCTGTTTCTAAGCTTTTTAACTGTGGTGATCAGTGTAATTACAGAACTACCTTTATGGTGAGAAGGCACAATTTTTAGTTCAAAATGTTATAGAGAAGTAGGTATGGTGTCTGTCTAATTAGATTGCTTAATATTTATCAGAATGGCATTCTTTTTTGTTGTGCAATTGCTTGATTGTGAGTCTCACATATTCTTTCTTAATATAATTATATAATTGGATTTTCTGTGAACTTTATAGAACATTAATCAGAATTAAACATTTAAGCTTGAAGTTTTATTTGCTGTTGGACAAAAAATCGACAGTTTTTTCCCCAATGTCTTATAGTTTAATGCTAAGAAATTCATTCCGTAGAGGTTCATTGTGCAGCTCCAGGGAGCATCTGTTTTAGATGCTGGATTGCTCTAGCTGTTCATGTCCCTGTAGACTTTGTAGGGTCCACCTTCTTCTGCAACAGCAAGTAAATAAATAAAGTAGCAGCTTATTATGCTGTCAGTGAAACAAATGAGAATATATGATAAGCAGCAGAAGTCTTTCTTAATCACATTCAAGCTACAGTGAAGGGAGGTCCCAGAAGTTTGCAGGTAAGAAGCAACAGTGAATGGAAGGAGGCAGGTTTTTAGAAGAACCAGTAGAAGAGTGATGTTGACAAGAAGGGAATAATGGGGAAAGGCAAGCAGTTAGAGAAATTAGCGAGGTAGGCTGGGACCATACAGGTAAGGTAAGGATTTGGGATTATATGCTGACAGCAATAATACTATCTCATTTTTATTAGGCACTGCTAGGTGCTGGGAACTATGCTAAATGTTTCACATGCACACTCATGTGATCATCTCAACATCCTATGAAGTAGACGGTAATACTATCTCTGCTTCATAGATGGCAAATGGAAGATGCAAGGAAGGGAATTAACTTGCCAATATAACAAAAGCAGAGTGTTTTGAGGGCAAGGCAGAGTGGCCTCAAATCTCAAATGTCAGGTTCCAGAGCTCACATTCTCAACTACTACTATACTTTTTATACCAATTTCATTTTACCTTTAACTAAGCCTATATTTACTTTCCTGTTTTTTTTTTTTTTTTAAGTTATTTTCTTGGAATAGCTAAATGTACAAACAACAAAAAAAAAATAGCAGACTTACTTTTCTGTGATGCATTTCCACCCTACAATCTCTCCTTTTATAATGAAAATAACTGAAAAGCTATGGACTCTTCTCAGTTTATTGTATTTCCTTTTGTTTTGTTTGCCCTTGTGTAGTCAGATGCTATACACTTTTCCTTTATGATTTTTTCAGGCACTTCCAGATTTATGAAACATAAAGGTGTAAAATTATTCTACTGGTAGAATAGAAATAAAAGCTAAAAAATATTGCCAGAAACTAGGCATATAATGGAAATGGGCGTGCCAGGCAGAGGCATGAGGGGGATTGAAGAGCGTGTCCTGTCTGAAGAGGTCAGTTGCTGCCCAGTTCAGCCACATGATGTCTAAGACTAGTTTTGCTATTTCTCACAGAAAAATCAGAAATCTACATTTTTATGTGAAATGTCACATTTAAGATTTAGGGCTCCCTGCTTTTTTAAGTAGCTGATCAGATAAAAACAAATACTGTAATAGCTTTCAACTCAAGAGCCTAACTAAACTGTTGTCCTCTGATTTTTTTAGAACTATTCTTAATTCTGTGATCTATCTGAATTTTATTTTGATTCATAGTATTTTATATAAATTTCAATTCGCTGAAGTGGGAAGATCACTTGAGCCCCAGAAGTCATGGCTACAGTGAGCCAAGATCACACCACCACACTCCAGCCTGGTCAACAGAACAAGACCCGGTCTCAAAAAAAAAAAAAAAAAAAAAAATTAATGTATTCACCGGAAGTCACAAAAATAGTAGAGAAAGATTCCCTGGATCCAGTTTTCCCCCAATAATAATATCTGGTACATAACCAGGAAATTGTCAAATTGACATTGGTACATTCTACAGGCCTTATTCAGACTTTACAAGTTTACATGCATTTGTTTTTGTATGTGTGTTGTGTATTTGTATATAGGTCTTTGCAATTTATCACATGTATAAATAACTAACATCACAATCAAGATACAGATTTCACTCACAAAGATCTCATGCTACCGCATTATGGTAAAGGTAAATTGTTTTTTGTTCTCCTCCCTACCCCATGCCCCACCCGCACCCCTCCTCACCCCCACACACAACTGCCAGGAGTAACTGTAGTACAAATTATTGAATGATATCTTTCTAATCTATTTAATTACTGTTTGCTTCTGTATTAGAGTTCTTTCTGGTCATTATTCCCACTCATCTCTATGCCTGCTCACAGTTACTGTAATCTTACTGGACTAAAAAAGAGAAAGAATATGATTTCAGACCAGCCAAGGGGAAAGGTCATAAGTAACTGCCTGACTGATACATACCTAGGATCTTGCTTCTGCCAAGATGAGTGCTGGCTGTGTGGCTTTTTGAGCCAGTCCACTGACTGTAGTCAAGCTTTTTATATTACATTGGTGGACATTTTCACACCTTGCCAGGAATTCTGATGCCTCTCTTCTTTGCCGCATGAATGTCTTGGTCACAGGCCGTTCCAGTGTACTTCACCAGGAACATTCTTGTGCCTTCTGAGCATCTCATTGTAATTAGTGAAGTTATTCAGAGATATCAGCTCCCAGTAGCTAGGAGGGTTCGTGGTGCACAGTCCGCTGTCCTCTCAAGAGACTGATTTATCCATCCTCTCACAGCCCTTCTTTGGAGCTTCCTACTTCTTCTTATAATATATACTACCTTTGTAAAACCATGTTTCTTACTTAGAATTCCCCATGTATACACTTTTCTACTTCATACATAGAGAAAAATTCATCTACATAAGTACATTTTTTCCCACTAAATATCAATACTTTCCTGTGTATTGGTAAAAGTTAAATATATCCTATTATAGTCACCTGTTTTTATATTACTTCACATTCTACATATTAATTTTCCTTTTCTACGTGCCATGATTAGTGTTTATGCATAATTCAACTTGTTCCAGTTAACCATGATTATATTCATTTTATAACTTTATTTTTAATAGGTAATACATTATTATACCTACAAATGGAAAATTTACAAAAATTTTACTCCTATGTCCTTTATACACACAATTTCTTTCTACAGTGTCAATGTAACCACTATCTCTTCTATCTTTTCTTTTTTATGTACCTTAAATCTCTTTATATCCTTATACCTTAAATCTCTTTTCCCATTTTTATTGGGTTATTAGTTCTTTTTCTTAATTCCAGGAATTCTTTATGTATTAATTCATACAGATGTCAGTCAACATTACATCATTTACAATAAAAATTATCTATAGAAGTTTTCTTAGGAACAGATAAGCTAATTCTTAAATTCAAATGGAAAAGCAAATAAGCAAAAACTAGAGAAAGTAAGAATTAAAAATAAAGAGAGTAACCAGTGGGGGTGTCTAGCCTTACCAGATACTAAAACATGAAGCAACAAACAAGAAACTAGGAGAATATATTTCAACTCATGTAGGACTTTCTCCTTTATTTTCTTTTTGATGATCTTTAAAAGTTGACAACAAGATGTCCCCAGGCCCATTTGACTATTTTTTTTTTTTTTTTTTTAACTCTGCTGTAGGACTTAAAATCAATTACTCTCCACATTCACCTTCTTTAATGGGAGAGAGTATCTGAAACCAAAATAGGGGTATTAGGGCTGCATGTCAAATTGTGTGTGGTGGTAAACCTGCTGTATGAAGCCACAGTCAGGCTTTTTTACTAACAGACTAGACAAGAAATTCCCTTTTCAAGTTCACAAGTTCATGATGGTTTATTTATTTTCTCTACATCACATCTTCCTAACCATAGATATAAGAGCCAATGCTTATATAGCTCCTACTCTAGGTAGGCAGTGTTTTGCCCTTATATGTGCCAACTTCATCCCCAAAATCCCATAATGCCCAGGGCTTATATATATGTATACACATACCATGCACATAGGCGAGGATCTTTAGACACAGAGAGGTTAAGTAAACTTGCTCAAAGTTAAATAGCTAGTAAATGGCAGAGATGGGATTCAAACCCATATATGTATCCATATTTTTTATTTGAGAAAGAGGGATGGATGTTGATAATGACTCCTATGGAAAAGTTTCCAAATTCCCAGTTTCATTTGAGGCAGACATTTGGGAAGAAGACAGATTGTGGATCAGCCCAGAGAAGTTCTAAGTCTTCTTCCCTGAATAACAAACAATTGTTTTATTTTGCTCTGTGTGACCTCAGGGATATTGAACCTAATTATCATCCCAGTTTCCTAAAAAACCACCTGTACCACTAAGGAACTATAGCCTGGATTTGACCACCAGCTGTTGTCAGGGGAAAGTAAACACCTACTTTGTTAACTGTAGGTCACAGTAACCTTGCAAGAAATCCTCAGAGGGTTGCTTTGTTTTTGAAGAGGTTTCTTCAGATAGAACTAATTCACTGCCCCATTGAAAGACATGAAAAGGAACAAAACATTAATGTAAAAAGAGACCCATTTCTATTTCTTTGAAGTTTTTAAATCTCTATAAAAAGATAATTTATATGAAAAGGCTTTATAAATGAGTACATTTTATTATTATTCTTGATTTCTAACATCTAATTTCTACTCCATTCACCAGGGCCTCCTAATCAATAATCTTATACAGTTTTATTTTTAATATGTTTGTATTTACATCTTTGATCCTAAGGCTAATGTTTTATTATATTGCATTTTAACACTCAATTACTCGTTTTTCTTAAATGTCTAGTGAGGACAGTTAAACCATCAGTTGAAAACTAAAATGTTGAGACAGAATGGTCCCACAGATCACTTCTTTTATGAGTGAAGGGTCACTACATCAGCCATCTGAACCCCTCTTGGCCAGGCATTGAGGACTGAGACTCTCAGACTGGATCCATGACTAAGTACAAATGGAAGAAATATGTAAAGGATTGGGGGATTCTTGAGTTGGTTAACTGGACCAGGATGCTCAATTATCCCATGAAAACAAGGTCCTGAGGTAGATATCAGGAGGTATACATTGTATGGAACATAGGATGGGAAAATCAGATAAGAGCAGACAAATAGACCTACCCATTGCTTGGGACTAATGGCTGCCCTTTCCCAAAGTGTTATATTCAGATTAACTGGTTCTATCTGTGAATAACACATTCACACAAATTCAGCATTATTTGATTCAGTGATCCTTGTTTCATTGTATGTGCATTCCAGAGAATACATCAGTTACATATAAAAGATGACATATGTAGGTCCAGACACACACAAAAACACACATGGACACACACAGACATATTAGCATATTAATTATATAGAAATAGAAATAAGTGGTTTTATATAAAATGCTTTCTATAAATTTGGTTATATGAAATAATATATGCAAATCTATATAGTTCTAGAATAATGTACCTGTAAAGTGAAATTTTGATTCATAGAATGAAATAGGCTTTTTATATTCTGTTAAATATGACAGCTATGTTTTCAAGAGAAGTATTTCCCCACCAAGTTAATAATCAGGTTTGAATTTTAATAAGTAATTATACATTTTTAGCAGAGGAAAGGCATTGGTCATCAAAGCATATGATGCTATTTTTCCCCTCTCTCTTTTACACTTTGTAATAAGGCTTTTTTCTTAAGTTGCTTTCTGCTGTTTAAAACGGTAGCATTCGTGTTCTAGCAATAATTGTAGAGGTTTGGGTTATTATAAACTTTGAATATCAATTCCTCCCCTTCTGTGACAGTTCTACCACTATGGAAGTCAGGCTTGCAGGGTCTAATTACTGCAGCATTTTGATATCCCTAGCTACAATATTGGCAGGAATTTAAGCTATGGTAGAATTCATTGGTGACACTGTTGTAACTAAAAAGCACAGAATCTGTTTTCAAGCCTGTTCAGTATGGAATCAAGTATCGGATGATGTCAAATAGTCTTGCTGCAAGTTCAGAAGTGACTTGGACGAATCCAATATGAAATGCTAATTATTTGCAATAGAATGTAAATAAGGTGGCACTAAGTCTTATTTGCAGTGACTAATGAAAGCTGTTGTACTATAATCATTGAGATACAGAGCAACAGGACAATTCATTAGGAAAACCATAGTTGACAAGCAGTTAATGCATGCCAGTCTGGACTTTTCCTCTTGCTTCTGTTTACTTCTATTATTTCTTTTTGATAATAAGAAGTCCCATATGGAAACATATAACAAGGATAAGAAACTAGCAGCTAAATTTTGCCAAGCTATGCTGAATATCTACAGACTGTAAGTCTTCCTTAGCTTTTCTTTGCCTATGAAAAACAACTGCCATATTAGGCTGATTGAAAATATAGTCATTTTCTAGTCAGCAAATTGCTAGTCTGAAAATTTTTCATGTTCTCTCTCCAGACTTGAGCAAAACTTAGCTATGCTGCAAATTATTTTATTTCCCAGACATATATTACATTTCAAAGTTTAGCCACATTTTCACTTCTCAGATTTTAGCAGTAGAACACTTTTAACAACTAAAAACAGTAAATTGCTTGATACAGCTCTCTTCTATGTATTATAGAATACAGGCCTTGGTAAATAAAAGTTGAAACTCCAGAATAGCTTTTCTGTTCTGGGGCATATATTCATCACAGCAACAACAGTGCAAGATGCTATCCTATCCTATTTTCAACTCGTATAGCCAAATTTTGAACTTATAGGAGAATTAAAGTAAACAAAGTATTTTCTATTCCCCAAAGATGTAAAAATTAGGAAGGTGATTTATATTATGTGTAATTTTCAGAACTATTTATTTTACTATCTGTGACTACCATAAAGGAAAGCCAGCTCATTTGACTCAATCAGCAATTTATGGCCCATCCCCTTTTGAAAGGATTTCAGGTAGCTTATCTTTTTAGGGATGAAAAAGTAAAAAGTTAATACTGTGATTTATTTTTGAGCTTCCTAACAGCCAGGGGAAAAAAGAGGAAATAGAGCTGGTCATAGAGTGCCAAAACTTGGGCTGCATCCTCTAGGCAAATGCATACTTGAATTTAGGCTCAAGGAAATAAAACCCAAGAAATACCGAGAGTAAGGCCAACCAAGAGTTTCGTGTACCATTTGTTCCTCATGATGATTTATAAGGCCATAGATTACCCACACTGAGCTCATTCTTTCTATCTGAAAATGGGTGTCTTAAATTATTTAGACAGTCTCAGGCTCCTTAGCTGGTGTGGAATAAGATCATTCTGCAGTGACAGTTCACGCGAGAGTTTTTCTACAACTAGGGACCAGATAAAACATAGAAATGTCAGTTAAATTTGAATTTCAGGGAAACAATGAATACTTTTTAATATAAATATGTCCTAAATATTGCATAGGGTATACATATACTAGAAAGTTGTTCATTGTTTATCTAAAATTCGTATTTCACTAAGTGTACTCATTTTTTATATTGTTTTATTTTGCTAAATCTCACAACCCTACCCACATTTGCTGTTGAAGCCCCTCACAGTGTCTAATAGAGAACTATTCCTTTATCACAAAAACTGAAGACCCATAGTGACAGCCAGTCATATTCTTTTTTTTTTTTAACTTTTAACACATTGAGGTGAACAGCTAGAAAGACTATCATTTTCTGGCTGGGTGCAGTGGCTCACACCTGTAATCCCAGCACTTTGGGAGGCAGAGGCAGGCGGATCATGAGGTCAGGAGTTCGAGACCAGCCTGACCAACATAGTGAAACCTCATCTCTACTAAAAATACACAAAAAAATTAGCGGGTCGCAGTGACGCGCGCCTGTAATCCTAGCTACTCGGGAGGCTGAGGCAGGAGAATTGCTTGAACCCAGGAGGCGGAGATTACAGCGAGCCGATATCACGCCACTGCACACCAGCCCAGGCAACAGTGTGAGACTTTGCCTCAAAAAAAAAAAAAAAAAGACTATCATTTTCTATCAGTGACACTTAACGAAGAATCTAGACAGAATACAATAAAACAAAAAAACGTTTACCAGGAGACTTGAATACTTCAAGTGAGCTATGGATTGATGGGGAAAGACCACACACACGCACACACACACGCGCGCACACACACACACTCGATATAGTTAAATTAGGTTTCCACTTTCATTAGCCAGTGGTATAACATCTTATGGAAAGTTGGATGGCTGCATAACAGGAACAGATGTAGCATGTCTCAGAACCCATTGCCTCTAGAAATGAATGGGCACCTGCAGCTACCAGGACACTGTTGCTAGAAAATAGGGTCTCACTGACTCTAAGAAGCTTAGTTCTTACTGTACTACTGTCCTTTTATACTTGGGGTTTACATTCTAGAAGTACACTAACAATCTGGACACCTCGGCTCAAACGAATACTTTAAACATTGAGCTCTTCTGGTCGTGGAATATATCTCAGTGTCACCAAGAACACATCTTCATTCAGAGTGGGGGAAAGAGTTCACACCCATTAGTCCCTGAACATTATTCTGGAGAGTTATTTTTCCTATAGACTTTTAGAACCTCTTCCTCATCACTACAAAATAGGAAATCCATTTCTTGTGAAGGGTGTGTACATGCTGGCATACTGTATAGGTCAGGGTTTTGGCTCAGAGACTAGAATCCAGTTTAAGCAGTGAAGTATTTAATCATGACATTGTAAGTGGATTCGGGGTCATTAGGAGGACTGAAGAAACAATTTAGATCAAGCTTTGATGAGCTACATGTAAAGCCCTAACACAGGCTACCATGGCATTTGCTCCCCGCTCTATGATACAGAAACTGCCTGCTGAATTGGGTAGTTGCTGGCTCCAGAACCTCACTGCCATTCCCTAACAGGAAGTCCCCATGATCAGGAAGCCACCACTGTTACTACCAGATACAGAACCTTGCAGTGCCTGTTACAATCCACACCAGCATAACAGAGAGCTGTCTTTCTGCCTTTTAGTACTACACAGCTAGTGACTATACAGGGAATGCTGCTGGTGCTAGGAGAGAAAACCAAATGCTTCCACAGTCACACTTGCAAGCAAAACCCACAAAAACGTGGCCTCCACCTTACTTCCAACATCCTAATTTTGAGCAGTTTGAAGACCGGCCAAACCAAATCACATCCAAACTGCATGGAATCTCTGATGTGGTTTTTAGCTTTCAGCCACTGCAGTACAGGAAGACACTCTAGTAGATGGTTAAAAATGGATGTTGAATGTCAGTCCACCATAACTAGGACCCATTACCTGTTCACAAGTAATAATCACATTTTATTAATTCCTTTGAACCCTACAAAAGGGAAAAATCAATAAAGGCCATGTCGTAAGGCTCTCAGACTCTTTTTGAAAAATGTTTCCAAAGGACCTCTGTAGGTTAAATCATCATTATTTCCTTCTGTAAGGACGTATACCGATTCTTGAAGAGTGGCAAGCTTTTTTTGTGGCTTTGAATTCCTAAGGGCTCTGAATGCAGAACCTTTGACAGGGATAATTAGATGTTTTATGGACAATATTTTGACAGCAGCTTTATATAAAGTGTAAAAGCTGCTTCATATGGTTATATCTTTATTCAAAAGCTTTTTATCTTGCTTTTGCTGCCAGGTAAAGCCCTGCTTCTGAAAGAGCACAAGCAGCCAGTACCATTCTGACCATTACTTTGGTGGTGCCCAGAAGCTGCTTTCAAAACTCCCTATTATCGTCCTTGATTAGTTTTGCTCTTGTTCCTCTGGACGTAAGCAACCCAATGGGACTGGAATTCCTTCCCTCTTTCGCCTACTGTCATGTCTGGATTGGTGCCAAATGGGACAAACTCAAATCCACCCACATCACCGTGCAATAAATGCAACAAAATCATCTTTATTTATCAAAATAACATTTATTACCAAGACATGAAAAATGAAACCGACAAATTAAGTTACATATCCCTATCAATCTTTTGAAAGTTTTATGCATTTGCTCAGTGAAAAGTCCTTACTTGCCAATTCCATTTGAGCTGTTCTAATCAAATTTTCATATAAGCTGGTTATAATTGTTAACAATCCCTTTTGGGAAGATGGGTGATTTTTGTAATAGAACTACCCAAAAAAAATGTGTTATATATGTAAACTAGCAATCAAAATTCTGGATTTGTGTAATGGTTAGCGAGTTATTTGCGGAATTTTACAGTATTAAAATTTAGCCAAGTGTGCATTTAGTTGTATTCTTTTGGGTTGCTTTAATAGAATACAAATATTAGAAAAACAAAAATCATGGAAATTAGGCTAAATTCCTACAGTGCTCCTTTAACGGCAGCTCTCCACCCCACCCTACATTTTATATACTTTTAAACTTTCACTTGAGGATTATTACATATGCCAGATAGTCAGTGAATACTTGCAGAGGAAAATGAGTTATTGGGGCAGATAAATAAATGGGCTTATAATGTTTGCTTACTAGCTTAAATAACTACCAATAACTGTGTTCTGCTAAGCTTCTTCTCAAAAATTCTAATCTTTTTTTTTTTTTTTTTCTGTGTTTGCCTAAAATCTTCCTCATACATTCAGTTTTATAGATAACTGTCAGGCACATACAGAGGACAGCTCTTTGCAATGGGGATATATTTTACAGCATTTTATTTGTTCAACCATCGTTTAACAAGCACCAGCCACATGCAGAATACTGACTGGATGTTCTAGTTGCAAAGATGAATACAATGTTTCCCGTCCTGATAAAATTCTCAGTTTTGCAAAAGAAATGATTATAATTTATATCACATTGCCCATGTTTATTAAAATAAATATTTTATGTTCAATTCTTTAGAACTTTTTCACAAAATAAAAATATTTTAATAATTTCTAATATTTTGAGCATAGTGTTTTTATGATTTTTAGAATTTAGTTTTGGACTAAGTAATATATATGGTTCAAAATTCAACTTTTGAAAAGAAAATATAGTCATATACCACATAATGACATTTAGGTCAATGACAGACCCAATATACAGTACAGTGGTGGCCCAATAAGATTATAATGGAGCTGTCCTATACAGGTGTACCATTTTTATCTTTATGTTGTTTTTTTACTGTACCTTTTCTGTGTTTAGATACACTTAGATACACAAATACTTATAATCGTGTTACATTATAGCCTAGGGGTATAGTAGGCTATATCAATTATGTAAGTATAGTCTATAATGTTCCCATGACAGCAAAATCGCAATGACACATTTCTCAGAACATAGCCCGTTGTTCTCCAGCTATACAGTTTCCCCTTCCCAACTATCCAGTTTCTCCTCCTCGATTATTTAGGATCAAGTTCAAGTGCGTAGGAGAGAATCCTCAAATTATCATTGACTTTTATACTTCATTTAAATGGAGAAATTCAGAGGTAGTCTGATGCTTGTCTGGAGGTCCCAAAATGTCATCACAGAGTTGGGCTCCCTCTGGCTTAAAGCCTACCCTCTTTATCCTTTAGCTTCTAATTCCCAAGTCTGCCTCTCAGTCCAATTTCACCACTAGAGTGCCATCTGCCATTTCCTTATTCAGAGAGGAAAAAGAAGACAGTAACAGCCAGAAAGCGTAACTCTTTAAAGAGCTTTCTCCAACACCAAGAAGGAGAGGTATAGACACAAATTCAGGTGGCAGGGTACTTCACACAAAGGGATGTCTTTAGCAGATAGGCCATGAGCAACATGAGAGAACCCATTGCCTGGAATGTGTTCTCCAGTAGCTGCTCATGGCCTAACCAAGGAAAACAACATCCAAAGCAGGCTTCATTTAATTCAGCTTTTTGCTTGGAGCCAACCTATCTCCGTAAGTTTTAAGTATCATAGCTTTCAAATTAATCCATTCTTCATTAAATCGGTGCTTTATTTGTTAACTAAAATTTTACCTAGAAATAGGAAACAGAACTAATGTTAGTATTTATTTGATAGATATCTTCTCTAAGTAAAAATGTGGCTCTCTTCATTATATGTGCTACAGTTGAACTCAAATCACACAAATATGTTTGTCCCCATTCACTAATATATTGATTTTCAAGCAAGACATTTTATTTTATGGCTTAATTTCAAAGGGAAAAATATTCTGGAAGGAAGGCTTTATATGGTATGTCAGAAGAAAAAGAGCAGTCTACTGTTTTGTTTTGGTTTGTTTCTAAAGAAAACTGAGTGCTTTTTAGAAACATGCATTTCCTTATCAGAGGCATACCATGAGCTAAATCTCAGGGACAGAAATGGACTATCCGTCATCATTATACTGCGTTTGTTTTCAGGTTATATTCTGAATATATTTTCTTTAAGTTATCAGTTAGGTAGGGGGGGTACATTTTGAGGTGGCATTGTCCTTAAAATATATGAATTTGAAGTATCTATTACATCTCTGAGAAGCCTTAATAAAATATACAGAAAGATATTCTCCAACCTTTGTGATGATTGAAAGCTAGTTCAAGATATTACTTTCTTGGAATACAGCCTACCAAAAGGATTCAACAAATAACAATTACTTTAAAAAAAGAAGTATTACATTTTCCTATTTCAACATTCCACTATTGAAAATGTCTCAATTATATATGTTGTATAGTACATGTGTTAATATTAATGTTTCTTTACAAGATCTATTATTAGATGACATTACAATTTGACTTTGGAAACTTGCTTTTGGTGATCCCCTTTCTACCTTGTATCATCTTAACAGGCACATTAACCTAATTCATTAAGGTCTTTATATTCAGTAGCTATGAATAGGATCAGAGAGTGTGTTTCATTTAGTCCAGTGACATTTTGGTGTTTATAATTTATAATGATTTGCCTCGAGTAAAACACTATTGCTGTTTCTGAAAATTTGAACGAATTGTCAAGTGCTAAGCATCTGATTTTCTTTTTGAGCTATTCAAGGAGACTTCAGAACAAGAATTTAGCTTTGTAATGACAAGAACTTTCCATAGTAATTCCTCTAAATGCTTAGGACATTATTAGGGTGGCTTATGTTCTGTGATACTCTTTTTAAAGAAAGGAAAGTTAAGTGTGAGCTTTTTCCTTACCACCAGCAGCATGGCATCAGGGAGGTGGCCAAGAGTCTGACCTTGTGCCTTTAAGACTGTTTTCTCACCTGTAAAACTGGAATAACAATTCCAACCATGAGAGACTGTGATACGTCTGAAACGGAATAAATAATGTAAAAGGACTTGGCTAGTGCCTAATATATACAGTACCAGCTCAGTAATTGTTAATTTTTTTGTCATTGTATTGTTAAAATTACAGGTTATATATTTAGTGATTTCTGTATAGGTGATTAGAAATAAAAAGTTCAGTACAATTGATGACAAATAAGATTGTCCATTTTAACAGTCTGTCTCTTTTTTTCTTTTTCTTTGTTTTTTTTTTTTTTTTTTTTTTTTTTTTTCCGTTTGTTTGTTTGGTTTGGTTTGGTTTGGTTTGGTTTGGGGTTTTTTTTGTTTGTTTTTTGAGTGGGGTAGAATGGAACTCCAAGGGTAGCATTTCAGAAGATTTATCCTCCTCTACCTATAATTTTCTTGGTTGCCACCTAACAATGCTGAGGTGGATTTACAGTTATGTGGGAAAGCCAACCAGTATTTTGCACAGATAACTGAAAACAAAACCTAATCATTTATGGAGTTTTTAAAAGTTCTTTAAATACAATATTTGTGTTGTAAAATCATTTGTAACCGAATAGGAGGCAAGTGGCTAGAAAGTAAGATTTATCCCAAATAGTCTGAGTGAGTGGTCAGACTGTACTAACTGGCCTTGGTTAGACCAGGAAGAGTGGGCTGTTGGGTGGCAAATTAATGCAAGACTTAAAAGTAGAGGAAGCAACAGAGACCAGAAGTTCCTGCCACCATGGATCACTGGATGGCACTGAAGGTAACTAGTTGGCTGATGGCTACTCCATCTGCACACTGTTAAGTAGGCCCCTGAGAAGATACTTCAAAATACTTGAAGTATGGAAAAAGTACTTAAAGCTTAATCAGTATGTATAGATACCATTCTTATTTAAAAATTTAACTGACATATTATAAATTCTTAACATTTTAATGATTTTTTAATTCCTTCACAAACTCAGAGTAGTTCTAAGGTATCATTAACTTACTGGGTTTAAGTTTTTTTTTCTAATGTCAACCCTCCTGGACTGCTGCATTGCAGATCTTTTGAATATATTTTGTCAGTGTTTTTAAGACAGTATGTACATGCTTGACACTAGACTGTTCTTTGTTTCTGTTGCATTCTGTGATAGTTAGCACAGTACATGAAATTTTTAAAAAATTAAGTGAGAATTTTTTTATTCTTACTACTTTTATTTTTTTAATAGGTCCATCTGTCATTGTAGTTACAGAATCATCACAAAAGAGAGCTGACGTAATAACGTATGCTACCAAAGAGTCAGGTATTCCCCTATTGATAATCTCATTTAAAGCAGAATTTAGTGAGTGATGTATTTTAAACACAGTAATTGTGTCAGACCCACCCATTATATGTATTAAGGAAGCAAATAAAGGGAGTCTAACACCAAAGAATAGATTTCAAATCCAGCCTCAGCTGCTTATAATGTGATCTTTGAGTTATTTAAGCGATCTTACATTCACTTTCATATTTGTAAAATGGAGGTGATAATAATGTCTACTTCAAAAGGGTTTCCAAGCACTGGAAGCTATTCAGCACATGAAGGGTTTAGTGTATTGCCTGGCACAGAGCACATCTCCATGAGAGGTACCTGTATTTTTGTTGCCGATACCTTTTCTTTGTCTTCTCTTTTTAAAAAAGTGTTTCTTGGATATACAGGCCCAGCATTATTCCTGTGAATGTAAGAAAGGCAGAATCATAAATATTAATGCATTTTAACTTAAAAATAGTCATCAAAAGATTAGCATGTCCATAACCAACTGCTTATAATATGTAGCTACATTTGTCTATTAGGTGACATTTTTGTGCATTAAGACTTTAAATATATTTAACATTAATGTGGTATGTCCACTTAAAAATTTTTTTTAACTTTCATCTTTCTGTAAAGGGTTATCCTTAGAAGTGCCCAGTGGTATCATTATCTTCTTGCATACCTTAAAAAAATGTTTTATCTGCAAGCAGGCACTGTGTACTTTCACTTACATAATCTCACTTATTTCTGACAATAAATGTGGCAGGTGAAGATTATCCTCATCTTAGAGAAAGAAAAAAATGAATCTCAGCAAGATTGTGCGCCTTGTTCAAAGTTACACCTGGTCTTGTGTCACCAGGTCACTGTTAATTCCATTAAACCACAACCACTTTCTTCAAGTGCTATAATTGGGACAAACGATGGAAATTTCCTCTCCCCTCTGAACGGGGGAACAGATTTTTTTTTTTTTTTTACTCCAAAGAACATTATAATGGTCAGGACTGTACAGTGATACACTGACCTCTCTTAGGACAGCATGACTTCCTTACAAGTTGTAATATTCAAGCAAAAGAAGGATTGTTGCTTGTCAAGGATGTTATGGAAGAAATAGAGGCATGCGTGTTATGTGTCTATAAGGAACTTTCAAAGCTTAAAATTATGCTTTCTAGTCATCTCTTTCCTCATCCCCTCCTCTAATCAGATGCCATATCCTGAAGCTTTTATCTTCACAAGTTTTCTTTAGAACCCTCTAAAAAATGTAATGCTACAGAACAGATGCATTAAGCAAATATTTGATCATCTACCATGTGCTGGGAACTTTGCTAAGCAGATAATTTGTGATGTCTTCTTGAGGTGAATTCTGAATTATTCTTGGAGGGCAGAGATAATCATGTGTTCTCATTACCATCTAGATAAGAGATGGTTACATCATAAATGGTAACAAATATTAAATGAATGAAAGAGAGGAGTACAACCGTATGCTGCATCTAGATAGATAAATGGGGAAAACAGGGTCTATCCTACTGGCTAGCTTATAACAAGCATCTCAAATTTTTGAGAAGCTGGTTAAAAGAGAAAAACTATATCAGTACTGCCCCTCTTCACTCTTCTCTCTCTCCCTTCTTGTTCTTGGGAGAGGGAGAATATGGATTGGTGATTGTTTGTTTGTTTGTTTGGACAGGTAGAATACTTATTTTTGTTCTCAAAAACAATTTTCTTATAAAATTGAGCTGTATGATTCACACTAGAAAATGGAGTTGCGCACTCTTCACACCCCCAGCCAGCTCCCTGAGGCCCCAGTTAGCCGCACCAAAACGCCAAAACTTAGCATTTCTTGTTAAGTGAAACAATAAATACACCTTGTAATAAGCAATCTGCCACTTTTGGGAACATCCTAACTGATACAGACAGGATAGATGGAAGAAGCATTGGGAAGGTAAAGTTGAGGATGTGGTGTCTTATTAGAGGAAGGGGGACAAGAAAAAGATAAAGTTATAAACTGAGATTTCACACCTGAAGTTTGTTTCCTTATCATTAAAACTTATTTCTAATTTAGACAAGGTCTCACTCTGTTGCCCAGGCTAGCAGGCAGTGGTGTGATCATAGCCCATTGCAGTGTCAAGCTCCTGAGCTCATGAGATCCTTCCACCTTCACCTCCCAAGTAGCTGGGACTACAGGTGTGCACCACCATGCCTAGCTAATTTTTGAACAGTTTTTGTAGGATGGAACCTCACTGTGTTACCCAGGCTGGTCTCTAACTCCTGTCACTAAGGGACCCTCCTGCCTCAGCCTCCCAAAACACTGGAATTACAGGCATGAGCCATGATGCCAGCCCTGATTCAGACTCTTAACATTCCTCTTTGCTCTCCATGGCTGTTATCCGTGGCTCAGCAACTCATGCTTACAGAATAACTGGCATCAGATCCACACACAGCTGTGCCCAAAGACATATGGATCTTGGGACAGGCTGTCTTCTTTTGAGTCTCTGTTTTTATGAGGGAGAATTGTTCTTGGAAGTCCTTTAACAGACTTTCTTTTTTAAGCTTTAGTAGCCAGAGCTAGGTTACATGGCCATGTAGGCTTTTCTGCCATCAAAAAAGCCTCTTGCCTATAGTAATTTAATAGCTCCCCAAAAGCTCCCCTTCCTCAAGTATTAACACACTTTAGTCCCCCACACGACTGCCAAATTTTTCTTCCTAAAACACAGATCTGATCCAGTCACTCCACTGCTTAAATTGTTGAGAACTTCCCTTTGAATACTACTTCCCCATCCCAGATCAGTCTGCATGGTGCCTGTATAATGTCAGTCCTCAGTGGAGGTGGACTGAATTTTAGTTCTTTTAATTGTAAGATGTTTACAAACACATTTGAGATTATTTATTGAGAGTTTTTTTTAGGTTTCAGAAAACAGACTGTGCCAGATGTGGCAGCACATGCTTGTAGTCCCAGCTACTCCAGAAGCCAAAGTGGGAGGATTGCTTAATACCAACCTGGGGAAAATAGTGAAACCCCATCTCAGAAGAAAAAAAAAAGAGACCTTCAGATTACTACAGATGATGTATTTGTTGAGAAAATATGTTTCACTTCTTATGTGCCAGGTACTGTAGCACTGTACTTGGTGTACAGGGGTCCCCAACCCCCAGGCCACAGATAGGAACTGGTTAGTGGCATGTTAGGAACTGGGCCACACCTCAGGAGGTGAGCAGCAGGCAAGCAAGCATTACCCAATGAGCTCTGCCTCCTGTCAGATCAGCTGCAGCATTAGATTCTCATAGGAGCATGAACCCTATTGTGAACTACGCATGCGAGGTATCTAGTTGTGTACTCCTTATGAAAATCTAACTAATGCCTGATGATATGAGGTGGAATGGTTTCATCCTGAAACTATCCTTCCCCCTCACTCCTGTGGAAAAATTGTCTTCCATGAAACCAGTCCCCGGTGCCAAAAAAGGTTGCCTCTGGTGCATAGCATTAAAGAAAACAGACACAGGATTATTTTAATAAGGGAAGACTTATTAAAGTGAACAAGTAACTGTAAGTGTGGTAGTGTTACGAAAGGAAAATGGGGAATGACAAGTCAATAACAGGAAGATCAACCTACTCGAAAGGTGAGCCCCCCCAAAAGAAGTAGTATTTAAGTGAGAGCTGAATACATCTGAGCTAGGTGCAAAAGATATGTGTGAGAGCCAGCTATATGGAGAACAGATTGAGGGGGCCAGAGTCGATGACTGGAGACTAGGTCAGAGGGAATTGCTGTAATCCAGATAAGAGACAGTGGTGGCTTGGGCCAGAGTTCAACCAGTGGGAATAGAGAGAAAATACAGAACATTGTATGTGATTGTATATGGGGAATAAAACATATGGCTCTTGAGTTACTGACTTGAACAGACAGATGAGTCTCTTGTTTCCTGAGAAAAGGACCACTGCTTTATTAGAGAAAGAGAAGCCAGACAAAAAGTTTAAAAGACCATGCCAGCAGCTACCTAACCAACCACTTGGAAAACTAGAAGGTTGTTCAGGATATTGCCATTGCCCCAAGAGTGCAGTGTCATCCTAATGATGTATCTTCTGCCTCTCTCTGCCTCTGTTTCTCTTGTCATTACCAGCTGGATATAAAGCTGTTAACTTTTTGGCTAATATTTACATAGTTTTCTTGACTTTGTGGTTCTAACATATTGTCTTCTCTTTGGTCCTTGATTTCAGTGATCCTATTCTATTTGTAACTTTCTCTTTGTGTTTTATTGTCCCAAAGACAGGAGCTTACAGGGTGAGTTGGAGATCTAGTATAGAAGGTCTCATAAGGCATTCTTCTGCCAGGTTGCCTCATGCCAAGTTCACACTGCCTGTGGATCAGATACCATCCTTTGTCCATTGAGCTCTGTTACCCAAAGCATGACAAATTTTATTTATTCGTGCAACAAATTTATCTTAGTGTTAACTCTGTGCCAAATGATATGCTAAGCCTTGGAGTTATTCAAACTTTGATCTGAATTCTGGCTTTCCCATTCACCTAATATAGGAACATTGGCCAAAAATTATTAAGTTCTCTGTGCCTTGATTTCCTCATCAACATAATGAATACAGCATATCTTGAATTGTTCTGAGGACTAAATGAAGTAATTCAAGTAAAGGACTTAGTTTACTCCTAGCTTATCATTAGTGGTGTTGGTAAGAGATGGGGTAGTGGTGGTGATGGTGGTGGTGGCGACGATGGTACTGGTGGTGTTAGTAAGAGAGGTGGTGGTGGTGTGGTAATGGTGATGGTAGTAAGAGCAATAGTATTCATTGTGGTAGTAACAAAAGAAGTCATTGAGTCAGTGAGAATGGTGTGGTAGAAATGAAGGTAAATAGTTCTTGATCATGACAGTTGTGGGGATGGCGGTAGGAGATTATAGGAAAAAAAAAAAACCTGCTGTTAGCTGCAGGATGCTCAGAAGGGCTGTGGATAAGAAAGCCACTCAAAGCTTCAAGGACTGTCCAGTACAAAGGAGTTTTTAAATGTGGTTGGGCTCCATTGTTAGGAAACAAATCACTATGCTCACTTAAACTTGGACCTTGGGGAGTATATTTTATGAGTTCAGTACTGAATTACTTTCACAGTTCAAGAACACTGGCAAAGTGACTTAAAAGTACACAACAATTATCTAACTATTTCATAAAGTCAATTTAAGGATGGAAAGTCTATATTAAAATGACAAGAACAGTGCTCACTTGCATGTACTTTAAAGAGCAAGATAAAGCCTCGCTTCTTGGCCAGGGTGCATTATAGTCATTCAGTTAAATCCTCTGAGTATTTTTGTCTTTTTGACAGAAGAAACATCTCAAAGTATAGTTTTGTTCTGTATAATAAATTGTGTTGCTTAAAAACTTTCAAGCTGAATTCAGAGCTCTGTGAATTTTCTCTTTAATTTTTTTTTTTTTACTTGTTTATTTGAATAGCTTTTGTGAGTAAACCTGTTTTGAAAAAGAAGGTAGTAAATCAGTTTAAGAAATTAATACAAAGGCAGTCATAGCCAACTTTTGTTGAAAAGGCCTGATACTCTGCTAGGATATTTCTGTATATTATCTCACTTAATCACAACAATGTTAAGATGAGAGCCAGCACAGCATTATCTTCTGTTTACAAATAAATGAAGACTCAGATTTTCCCATGTTCACACAACTGGCAAGCCTATAATTTTATAGAATCATTAGTTTAACATGATTTACTTTTATTAAGTTGGTCTTCTTTCAAAACAACAGATTGACTACAGCTAAGATCTCTCTTATTGTTAAACAATCAAGAGAGATGAGTCACCATTTTATTAATATATCCCTAATCTACTCCCATATTTTAAATGGTATGTCTTTTTCAGATTTATAATTTGTTGTGCCATTTTTTAACTAACTTTAAATGTAGAGAGTACATTTGAAATAATCAAAATGAAGTTGTTGGGTTTTTTTTTAAAGATCTTTGCAGATACACCAAAAGTATTACTTTTTAGCACTTTTCTATCTTAGCTGTAGTCAATCTGTTGTTTTGAAAGAAGACCAACTTAATAAAAGTAAATCATGTTAAACTAATGATTCTATAAAATTATAGGCTCACCCAGAAATAAAAGTTATTCATCTGAAAGAATTCAAAAGATTATGTATTCATTTAATAACTTTTTCTCAGGTATGATTTTATTCCAAATGGACATAGATCTGCTTTTTAAAGAGTTTATGTGTGTCTGAAAGTAGTTATCTCTACGTGTTGAGAGGACGGGTGATTTTTAAGTTTCTTTTTTCATCTTTGTAGTCCTCATACCTGGTAACTTTTTAAAAAATTATACATGGGAAAAAAGGTCTTTTGGTAAAGGATTTTTAGTCTACATGGTCTTTTTAAAATCCAGAATAAATAGGATGTTTTTAAAAAATATTTAGTAGTACCATAAAAGCAGTATGTCTTATTTAAAGCATTCAGAAAATGCATTCCAGAGACAGGTCAGAGCTGTAGAAATATAAACTGGTGGATTGCCAGTAGGTAAATGGTATTTAAACAATATGACTGCAGTAGATTGCTTTGAAATTAAGTGTAGATATAAGAGAGTTAATATTCAAGGACAGCCCTGGAACATACTGACATTGGGGCTCAGGAGGAGGAGGAGGAAACACAAAACACTGAGAAGGAAAACCAAGCAAGGATGCAGTCCTGGAAGCCAAAGGAAGAAAGAATTTCAGGTAGCAGAGAATGACAACTGTGTCCAGTCTGCTGAAAAGTCAAGTAAGGTTAAAATTGTAAAATGATGATTGGATTTGGTAATGCGGAGGCTACTGTGGCCTCAAGAAGAAGCGGAATTTTAGTGCTGTGGTAGGGACAAATATCTGATTGGAATGAGTTCAAGAGAGAATAAGAGAAATTAGAAACTGCGATTATAGGTGACTCTTTCAAGGGAGTTTGCTATAAAAGGAAAAAGAGGATGAGGTTGGAGGAGTTCAAGACTAACCTGGGCAATATAGTGAGACTCCATCTCTAAAACCTTTTTTTTTTTTTTTTTTTTTTTTTGTTAGCTAGGCATGGTGGCTCTCACCTGTTGTCTCAGCTACTTGGGAGACTGAGGCAGGAGGATCACTTGAGCCCCAGAGTTCAAGACTACAGTGAGCTATGGTGATGCTGCTGCACACCAGCTTGGGTGGCAAAGCCAGACGCTGTCTCTAAAAAAATAATCAAATGAAAGGAAGGAAAGAAATGAATTAGTAGTTTGAAGAGGAATTAGAATCAAGGGAAGGTTTTGGTTTTTTTTTAAGATGAAAGAAATAGTATGTTTGTTTGTTAGAATAATCAAATGAAGTGGGGAGAAATTGGTATGTTAGAAAAAGATGAGTAAATTGTTGGAGCATTATCCTTGAATGAGAGATTATGAAGTCTAGGTTGCAAGTGGAGGAGCTGACCTTATTGGAGCATGGACAGTTCATCGGTAGAAATGGGAGGGAAGGTAGAGTCTACTGGCAAAGTGATGTAGGTGGAAAGATGTCAGCAGTGAAGGGAGTTTGTAGAAGTTCTTGTTTCACTGGCTTAGTAATTTATTTTCATTTCTTACCTTGCAGTTTAAGAATTTAATAAAAGCTTTTTTTGAATCATACAATATATTTAAACCACCTTCATAGAAATATTAAACCTTGATATGAAATGTATCATCAGCTCTTCGAAGTTATAAACTTTGGGGAATTTAAACTCCCAGAAATACCAGATTTTCTACTTCAATCCCTTTGATTCCAATTCCCTTTAATATGTTCACCCATTTTTAACTTTCTAAAACCTTATTCTGCAGTTTTCTTCCTGATACGTTGTAACTGTGAGAAAGCCCATTTTATTTCTGTGAGCTTTCACATTTAACTTGAGAAACCTCTGTTTTCCAGATACTTAACCAGTTTCTAAATTACTTAACCAGGTGCCAGCGTACTACATTGAATGTACCAAGTAATGATTACTGATTGCTGGTCAATCCATATTCTAATTACTTTTCACCTCAAGGTATTGTTCTCTTGGGGGAAATTGTCAGCTGTTCAATGTTTTGAGACCAGAAACATTTAAAAATGCATTAAAACTTAAACTTGGAGCTTAGTAGAAACACATTTAGCTGGCTTTACTACTAGGTTCAAATCATTTCTTTCATGTAACGAATATGACTTCGTTTTGTATTAAAGTCTGTTTTCTCAGACAGATGGATATAACCATTTTCTGAAATTATTGCCACAATGACTGCTAATAATATAATCATAATTACTTCCTTGCATTTATATGCATGTGTCAATTCTACCCAATCAAACTATTTCCATGGAAAATATGTGTTATTACTATAAAATAGCAACGTATTTTTGTTAGTACTTTCCATTTGAAGAAATCAATTAGGCTATCTTGATTGTCCACAAATGCAAATACAGCCAATCAGAATTATTAATAGTAATCTGAGAATGACTAACAGGAGAGAAAAAAAAGGAGACAAAAGAAAGTTGACCTCTCGGAGGCTACTTTATTTCCTCTTATTAATAGCAGACCATTCACAGTCAAAGCTTGTTTCGTTCAGGATCTAGATAAAAGAAATAGTCTCTTAAAGTGGTAGCTTATGTATGGGTTATGGACACTTTAAAGTGTCTTATCATTTGGAGTTCTATAGTAGTTTGTAAATTAAAATATCAGAACTTTTGCAAAGTATACATTAAGCAATATATTAGAGTAACTTAATCACCATTACGAGCAGCCAGCTTTCAGTTTCGTAGTTTGTATTAGTTTGTATTTTATTTTGTATTCTTAATATTTCTCCTTTCTTTCTTCTTCCCTATTTGACCTACTAGCTCCTCAACTGAAAATGGGAACAAGTTACTTTTCTCTTCACAGTTGTTTGTTAATTTATGTGTTCTCAAGTTCATGTTAGAGGGTGATTCAAAAATTATATGATGTAAAAGATAAACAGTTGACCCTCCATATCCAGGGGTTCAGCATCCATGTCTGCAACCAACCACAGATAAGAAATACTCAAAAATTGTGTCTGTACTAAACATGTGCAGACTTTTTTCTTGCTATGATTCCTTAAAAAATATAGTATAACAACTATTTATATAGCATTTACGTTGCATTAGGTATTAGAAGTAAATCTAGAGGTGATTTAAAGTATATAAAGTACTGTGCCATTTTATATCAAGGACTGGAGCATCTTTGGATTTTGTTATCCTTGGGAGGTCCTAGAACAATCCCCCATGGATACTGAGAAACGTCTACATAGTCCTAGTGGATAACAACAGTAAATAAGGAAAACCGAAGTATTATGTACATAGTTCAAATATCATGAAACACAAAATAGAACTACTCATTATTAAAAACCTGCTTAGTAATATTAGCACAGGAAAGTTGTGCATTTTAAGCCATGAAATACAGGATTTGAGAAATCTCAGTAGTCTCATTTACCATAACAATTAGTAATATACTTCCCTATATTCCCGATATACTAGTTGTTCATCCCTGCATTCTTTCATTCTTAACTTTCAGTGGGTATTGTATACTTTAAAAATTGTATGTTCAACCACAGGACTAAAATAATGAAGGAAAACACTAAAGTACTTACTTCAACAATATTTTCATGCTTCTATATTTTCAAGTTTCTTGAAGTTGCCTTCAGAGCCAGTTTACAAAACACACAAGAAGTCCCGCTTACTTTATAGTTGTCCCTCACTGATCTGAAATGATTTTATGAGGTTCCTTTTTTATCAGGCCTCACTCCAAAGGGCTTCTGACTGTTTCTAAAGTCAAATCTACTTTCAAGGGGAAAAATGTTTGCCACCATTGAAAACAAAGATGCTACAAACCCTGAAGGCAATTATAGAAAAATTGGCAGATTGTTCTGAGTAGAATCCGAGTGGCACCGTGGGAGTAATAAGAGTATAACTTCCCACAGAAACTTTTGAAGGGGTTTGTGGTTAATTAGGGTCTTCATGTGTTTAAAACTTCATGGCTGCTCTCTTGTCATGAGTCAAGAAAGTAGGTGGTTATTTTGTTTTTAATCCCTATTTTTTTTGCTGGTCTGTTTCTTTGGAGTGATTATGCTATAATCATTTTTGAATGCAAACCTCTCACACACTGTTTGGCACACAGTAAGAACGTAGTAAATTATGGTAAAAAAAAATTCTATTTTCTTGGCTGTCAGACTGGGAAGACAAATCAGTTCATTTTTATTTAATAATCACTTTCATTCAGCTTTCTCCTATATTACCATTGTTATGGCTATGGAATTATTTTTTTTTCACATTTTTGAGGGTGCAGCTGTGAAAAGAATAGTCAAACCCTAGCCCTCCCTGGAAGTTACATTCTGCTGAAGGAAGATGATGAAAAACTACATAAATAAAATATAGTCAGACGGCACTTAATGATGAAATACATTGTCAGGCGATTTCATTGTCATGCGAACGTAATAGAGTGTACCTACACAGACCAAGAAGGGATAGCCTATTACACACCGAGACTGTTGGTGTAACCTGTTGCTCCTAGGCTGCAAACCTATACAACATGTTACTATGCTGAATGCTGTAGCCGATTATACCACAATGGTAAGTATTTGTGTATCTAACCATATCTACACATAAAAAAGATATAGTAAAAGTGCAATATCATCTTATGGGATCACCATCATACATGCAGTCCTTCATTGACCGAAGTGTCATTCTGCAGCACATGACTGTACATAGCTTGTTAGATGGTAAAGAGTACTAAGAAAAAAAAATAGCACAGCAAGCTTCTGCTTCTGTGTGGGAGTGAAGATGGTGGCAGATCAACATTCCAGCCAAGAGCAACCAGCATACCAGAGGAAACAAAGATCATCCAAGAGCTGTGGAAACAGTGAGGACCACAGCTACTTAAATTTTGGAGCAAAGTCTACCTGCCTGTAGGAAGATACTTGCAGCTGCCAAGGCGAGAGATTGACAGTCTGGGTTTGGCCCCAGACAGAGGGCTTCTGCTTTGGGCCAAGAAGCCAACCACGTTTTGGTAGTTGTGTGGGGCTGGACTGGCAAAAAGGAAACTTGAAGGGCCTCAACACAGAGTCCATTTCCCCTTCATAAGATTTACTGAATTCTGAAGCTGTGGATGGTGAGGGGTTGCACAAGAGACGAAGTCTAAGAAGACCTCTTTTTGCTGAGGAAATGATAACCTGCCAGACAATCAGTCGAAAACCCTGGAAGCCTATGCCCTAGGAAACAGAGCAAATCAAAATAGGCCCAATCTTACTAAAACTGCAACTTAGCCTGGGGTTAGCTCAGTTCCTGACTGGATGGAGGTTAGTAAGACATTGACCTTTTCTTTCCAGGAGAAGAAAGTGAATCCTCAGAAGACAACATCATCTGGGGCCTCCTAGGTTTTTGTTTTCTTTTTATATTTTGTTTTTTTACTATATATACAATGTCCAGATTTCAATAAAACACTGCTAGACATGCTAAGAGACAGGACATTTGGACACACACGCACATAACCATGCATATAAGAAACAGTTATTTAGATGATCCAAGTACTGGAGTTACTAGACAGGAACTTTGAAACGAATATATTTCAGAAACTAGAGGAAGAGAAAATACATAAAAAGAGGGAGTGCTTCACCTGATAATCTGTCAAAAGAATCTAATGGAATTTCTAGAACCGAAAAATACAAAATATAAAATTAAGAACTTAGTGCCGCATAAAACAGCAGTTTAGACAAGCAGAAAACAGGATAGGTGAACGAGAAGACTCTCAGAAATTATCCAAGCAGAAGCAGAGAGCAAAAAAAGATGCTGTATATAGAAAAAAGTATAATGGACATGCAATACAACAAAAAAGTTTAATACTGCATTCTCCAATCGACTCCTAATGTGGAACACATATGTTAAACAGATGAAGTTAATTTTAATAATTTATTTTACCCAATATATTCAAAGTATTATTTCAACATGTAATTAATATGAAAATTTTAATCAGATACTCTGATTTCTTTTAGTCATGCAAAGTCTTCAAAATCAGTGTGCATTTTACACTTCACCACATCTCAAGTTAGGCTAGCCATTTGAAGTGCTCCATCGTCACAATTGGCTATGGCTATATTGGACAGCTCAGATTTACATGTATGTAAGGAGACTCCCAGAAAGAAAGAGAAAAGAAAGGTGAGCCATATTTAATGTTTTTTAAAGATTAGGAAAAGGGATAGACAGCGCCAAATATTGGTAGTGGCAAGCATGAGGGCATACAGTTTTAAATGGAGAGATTCCATTTAAATGGAATAAAGCCTGATATAAGGCAGGCTTCCCCACAGGGTAGTGTTTGAGGATAGACATAAAGGAGATGAAGAAGTGAATGAGCCTTCCACATGACTGCAGGAAGGAGTTAAAGGACGGACTCAAGGCAGAAGTGTGTTGGTATGCAGCAAGAAGGTAGATATATTGTAGAGGGATTAACTAGGAGATTAGGTCAGAGAAGCAAAAGGAGGCCATAAAGCCTTGATATACTTCTTGATATACAGATATACAGATAAAGAATATATCTGTGTATTTTCATGTTTTGTGTACACACTTCATCTTAAGGAGGGGGGATCTCAAGGCTTAAATATTAGCTTTGGTTTTTCTACCGCTGTTAATAAGAAAATAAAAATACTTCCTAAGAGAGTCTGAATGGTAAAGTCCTGTAATGCCTTTGTAAGTGCAGTGTGAAAGGTCAGGGAAGGTTTGTGTGCATGTGTTCTAAAGCTGATTTTCAGAAGTCCTTTTCCCCTAATCAAGCTCTGTCAGCATAAAGTATTTTAAATAAACAGCTTTTCTACATTGTGAATATAATATCTAGCAAGACCAATATAATGCTTCATTTTCAGATTTCTCACATTTTGTTTTCTTTTTAAAAAACTGAAAATAACCACATTCAATTTGTAAGTGAAGTATAATTTTTTTTTATGACAAGTGGCTCAGTCTTCATTATAAGTTAGGTAATGAGAAGGCATCTAGTTAGAAAGCTAGGGCATTTCTTCGTCTCACAAATGCAGATTTTAAGACTGAGTATGCCTGGCTGTTATATATCATCTTCCTAATTAAAGGTAAGAAAAATACAATTACTATGGCCAAGATGGTAAAATAAATAATAACAAATCTTTATTCGTTGAGGTTGGATGAGAGGTTTACTTTTGGTAAAGGAACTATCTTAGGAAAGGAAAACAAACAGTAAGAAGAAAAGGTTGAGAAGTTTAAGGAATAGGTTTCTTTAGGGATTGATATTAGCTCTAGGCTTACTTAACACTTTTACAAATAATCTGGAGAAAGGCAGTACTCAGTCAAATATCAGAGGTTTTAAGGAACGCTAAACTTTCTAGTAGGAAAGAATCAGTAAGTTGGAGAGCTTCCCAGGGAAGTCCTTGCAGATCTGTGTGGGTGGGCAGATGAATATGGGGTGGTAAGAATGCAGTGATGTGTGTATGACCGTTAAGTTAGTATGTTTATGTATGTGTGTATGTGATCTTCAAACAATGGCTTTTAGCCTTTTTGAAAGATTTCCCAATTCCTTTGAGAATCCAATCATAGTTAACTTTTTCCCTAGGGAAAAAAACTCACAACTCCCACAATAGGAAGCCATGGTCTTGAATGAGCTAAACATTTCAGAAATAATTTTCTTCAGTTCATTTATTCAGTGAACAAACAAATATTTATGAGCTTCAGCTATGAACTATGACCTACGTGAAGTGCTAAGAATACAGAGAGATAAAGACACACTTGGCCTCTGAACTCAAACTGACCTAGGTTACAATTTGGAAGGATCTAGATAGCAAGCATTTATGCAGCAATGTGATCACTGTTTCCTACCTCTATGCCAAAGTGCTGTGTATGTCTCTAGAGAGGCACTGGATTCAGACTGTGGAGGGAACCAAGGATTTCAGAGATGGCTTGTGAGAGAGCATCTAATTAACATACAATAATTACCTCCCATCAAAATTACCAAAAAGATCAAAGGCCAAGATCTTTGTTATATCATATTGCGAACATTCAGTATCTGTGATTTTGATGTACCTCAAGGTAGGTACAATGGAATACATGCAACTAAAATTAACAGAAGGATAAGATCAATTTCTAAATGTGTAATGTTTTAGACTTGGAGGCAAAGACTGGGAGAGAACGTTATAAAATATACATACATACATTTTAATATACATATATAAAATATACATACATACAATGTATATATACATACAGAAAGAGAAAAATGGTGTTAGTAAAGGCTGATATACCAAATCTTCAAATACTAAAATAAAAAATGAATATCCTTGAAACTCGATCTGAGTAACTTATTTTACTAAGTAAATAAACTGCTGAACTAACTATCTCAAAGAAAATAGTAAAAGGAACTTTTAACGGGAATGATTTTTGATGAATTTCCAAATGCCGGAAGTACTAAAATAATCTACTCTTTAACATTTATGGTTGATTTAGCAAGGATAACCGAGCAATCTTTATTTTTCAGCATAAAGACTGTTATAGCAGATGAACTCTAGAATCTCAAGGGCTTAACACAATAAAGGTTTGTTTCTTTCCCATATGAAGTCCAGTGTGGGTCAAACAACTTCTCCCCGTCAACTGGCTTTATCCTCTGGAAGATCATGGTCTTTGCACCATGGAAAGTGGGATGGAGGAGATACTTTGACTCTTAACCTCACCCTAAATATACCACAAGTTACATCATACCCGTGAACCAGAGATTGTCACATGGCCTCAACCTAATTGCAGAAAGATATAGGAAAGGAAGGAAAGTACATCGAATATTTGGTGAGCTCTCTCTGCCGCATCCTACAATGTTACATTCTTCGGGATACTTGTCAAAAAAAAAAATATCATTGTGGCATAATAAAGGAATTTGTGTGTGTCTGTGTATTCACCCTGCAAGCACACATTCATCCCTCTATTCCAGAGTTCTCTAAACAGGAAGTCCCCACCAGAGAAATATCTGGCTACTATTACAAAGGTTTCCAGCTGAGTAATTGCTAGATAAAAGGGAAGGGGGCAATTAGGTGTTATGCTATGGGGAGATGCACTCTTATTAGAATTGCTCTTTCCTCCCCATTCATCTTTCTCCATGGTAGAAATAATGGGCTAAATGGGAAAATGGTGGTACCACTAACTAAAATGAGGGATGTAAAGAGAAGCAAGTTTTTTCTTTCAGAAGAAAAACAATGTCCATTCAGATGTGAGGAATCTGAACAAGAGTGAGATACACTATACACAAATAGAAACCGAGATTTGCAGCTCAGAAATGTATTTAGCACAGACGTATAAAGTTTGAAGCTGAAGCCTGTGTTTAAGCCATGGAGACAGATGACCTCCAGCGCTCTCCCTCAGGGAAGTGTTCACATTTAAAGCTGACCAAGGGAGAGTGTGTGTGCAGTTGGAGCAGCAAGGGTGGGTGTCACCAGGGTAAGAGAAGTGAATGAGCTGTATACTCAAGTTTGGAAGAAAAATAATAGCTCTTTCCACCTGACTTAAAGATTAGAAAATCCAAGTAAGCCTATCATTCTAATTCAGCTCCAACAGCCCATAGGAGGTCACTGCACGGACTTTTCCCAGTGGGCTCTGATTCCAAACTGTTCAAAGTCCTGTAAGGAAGCCCTGGAGAAAATCCAGCTATAAATGAAGATGGAGTGAATTACTGAAATCACTTTCTGATAAAACCTGGATTTAAGACCATTCTGTGTCCCAAAGTATTTCTGAAAAGAGTGGGACACAGGGAAATAAATTAGTAAGTCATTAAAATAATTGTTATTGAATTGACATATCCCATTTTCTCTGGATCTCTTAAATAGGAGAACAAATTAATTACATCACTCTCACCTGGATTATTGGACTTGCCCCTTCACTGGCCTCCTTGCTTCCACCTTGTCCTCCACCAGTCTGTTCTGAACACAACAGCCAGGGTGAGCTTGCTTAAATGCAGATTGGATGAGATAACTCTTCTCAAAACCCTCCAGTGAAGTAAGAGACCAAGGGCCAAACCATCTGTCCCCATCATCTCTCTGACCTCATTTCTGCTACTCTGGCCCTGGCTCACTCCCCTTCAGCTGTTCAGCCATCTTGCTATTCCCAGAACACATCAGTCTTTGTACTTGCTGCTCCTGTCTGGAACATCTTCAAAATATATGTATACTCACTCCATCTATTCATACAGATCTCTGCTCCATTATCCTTTTATGAGAGAGGCCTACACCGAGCATTCTTTGTAAAATAGCAAGCACAAACCTCAGTATGTTGACCCTGCCTTTTTCTCCAATATACTGACCACCCTCTAACGTATTATGTGTTTACCTGTGTGTCTCTTGTGAGCTGCCTCCTGCCTTACTCCTAGAATATAAGCTCCATGACAGCCAGGGACCTTTTCAACTTTGTTGTCTACTATTCCTAGAACAGAGCTTGACCCATATTAGAAGTTCAGTATATGTTGAATTAATAAATGGGTATTAAAGATTATCCTTTGCAATCACTAATATTTTACTCTTAGTGAGCATGTTTTAATACCAAAAAGGAGAGAGAACATAATTTTAAATTTGTATAAATTTAACTTCCAGAATCATTATTTTCTCTTTTTGCCTCAGTGAATACATGTAAGCTGCAGTTGGGGACCACTGCACCATGCCATCCTAATTCTTTTAGGTCTGTTAATCCTTGCCATCCAGTATTTGTGTTCTTCACAGGAAATAAATTACTTCAAGCTGATTTAAGGAAATAAGAATATTGCTTACTTCCTATTTTTTAAGGAAGCAGGAATATGGCTTATTGTGCTATTCCTTTTGTTAATACTTTTTCATGCACTAATTTAGCAACTTTTTTTGCACATTTGCTCTAATATTTATGCAAGAGAGATTTTAAAAAGATAGATGAAAGGGATTTTTGCTTTGTTAAGTATTGTTAAATAGAATTTCTATATTCAGGTTGTTTCAGCAGCTGTTGTGTTTGGTAGCTCTGATTTTCAAATGTAGCAGGTTGTCATGCAAGGTCTGTTGTTACTTCATTTATTTTTTTTCTTTTATTAGTTGTTTCAGTCTGTAAAATAGGCTTGTGTTCCCTCAACTACAAAGACATCATTTTAAGTTATTTTAAGTCCTTGGGAAGGTCAGTTTACCACGAGGAAAAGACTTAAAATCTCATTTTAAGCTCAGAGTGAAATTGTAATCAGACAAGCAATTATTTAATTTTCTTCACAGTGTACTTTGTAAATGTCAATGTGATAAGTTGTTGAGAGAAAAATGACAAAAGCATGAAATGTATTGGTAAGTGTGAGGAGAGGGAAGACAGATTATTGGAAGGATGCTACCCGTATTTTAGTGGTTGAACAATAAGCATTCTTTAGTTTATGCACATTTGGGCATATGCATTTTATTGGACTTTCTTGAGTGTTTTATTTTTACCAATACATAACTTTCTTTGACTACCATAATTTAAGATAATGTAAAAAAAATTCCAGGGGCATTATTTACTTCTGAACAAAATTGTTTGTAAAAGCAACTATTATTTTCAAACACGATTAACATCTTAAAATAAAAACATAATTATACACTGTATCTAACCCTTTTCTGGGAATGTAAGACATTAGCACAATAATCAAGTAGCTGATAATTAGTTGAATAATTTAAAGTTGTTTTTAAACATCCTGAACATTTATGCTTTCCTTTTATCAATAGCTAATCTTTTTCTCATAACTTGTGTTAAAGCGAAAACCCAACCTCCCATCCTCAGATTCCAGTTTGTTACAGTGGTGGGCTTCACAGGGAGTAATGATTCTTGGATCTGTCACATATCTCTAATAATACTTCTGTCAGAGCTGAAGAGGCAGTGCAGTTTCCTGGTAGCTGTGATGACTAATGATCATTCACGTAGAGTGCATTTGTAGTGATATTTAAATAAATTTCATGAAATAATCACAGATGTTGGTATATGAGTTGAATCCCCTCTTAAAAAACCTTTCTGCTCTCTTACCTATCCAATTGTCAGCATGCGGAGTAGTTTGAGGAAGTATTATTACTAATATTTCAAATTGGAATTTCTGAATTTTTACAACTATCATTAGGGTATATAGCCCTCAATATACCACGTGTTAGTCAAGTTCCTACTCAAGTTAAATGATTCAGAGGTTTAGAATTGGATAATCCAAATCTATTGGGAATATGGGTCTCTAATTCATGTGAAATACAATTAAAAGTTTATTTTACAACTAACTAGGATAGAATTACAAGTTTACTTTTACTTTCTGCAAGCAGCAGCAAATACATGTCAATAAAATGAGAAGATGTTTTTGGTTTCTTTATTAATGATTTACATAAAATCGGGAACCTACTTAACACATACAAATAAGGAAACAAAAAGCACCATAGAAAATTCAATTTAGCATTACAGAAATTACTGCAAACCAACTTTGTCTGTACTAGTGTATAAAAACACTTTTAACAGTGCATCCATTTTCACAGCCATTTAGTAGATTAGAAAGCAATTGTAAACAGCGTAAAACCCACATTAATGCCTGTCAACATCCTGCCTTTTGCTCAGTTATGGATTTGTTTGAAATAACAGTGAGATCTAAAGTGATTGCATCAACATCACAGACTGTATAAATATGAATGAACCCACCGTAATGGGATGCATAGCGCTATATAGCAGGCATTCATCCTCCCTGTCATGGTAAGAGGTTTGTGATGTAAGAGAACATGGCATTGTCTCAAAGAAACAACTTCACATGTTCTTATACTGTAATCATAGCAACTGATGGGTTTTCATATTGCCCTAAATTTTATATTCTAATATTGTACTATTAATAACCATCTGTTGTTTAATGTTCAAAAATCAATCCAGATAATATGAAATCCATTGAGCTATTTCTAAAAAGTGATTGTTAATTTCAGTAACATTCCATTTTGATTTTCAGTGGATTATCTTGATAGATCTCTGCCTAAAAGCATAAGATCAACAGAACCATCTCATCTGAATAGAAGCTAGTGAATGGGATTGGGTGCAGTAAAATGGAAATCCTTTTTAATGAAAGATAAGAACTGCATCCTTACCTCTTAACCTTTCAGTCCTTTCATTTGAGGATTTAGTAAGTTGTTGTTTTCCTTTGTTTGGAATATAAGGGTGTGTGTTAACTTAGTTCTAGTTCTATTGTTTTATTTTTAAAGATGACCACATTAAGAGGTTTTGGTGGTAGAACAAATAATTTTTTAAAGACCTTTTTTATATTATTAGATTAGAAGAAAGGGTACCAGTGCATATCTTTTTAATTGTTTGACTCAGCTTAAATTGTCATTCTTATTTAGATAAGGGTCATTTTATTCTAGTACTTATTTTTTTTTTGTTGGAATACTCTTATGCTGGTAAAAGTTTTAGTACTAACTTCTTAAGTACATATTTTAGTCTTCAGAAAGGGTAGAATGTACATTTCAGTATTAAAAGCATTAAGCCAGCTTTGTTGTATATTGACATTTCACTTATTAGCAGATCATTTACCTGACTGCAGATCTCTCTTCTTTGTTAAGAATGTTGCTTTTACAGTTTTCTGATACTTAGGAGAGGAGACCAATGGCCATTTAATAGTACTAATATTTGTCTAGTGACTTTTCAATGTGAGGTACTGTGCTTTGTGCTTTCATGCGTTGTGTTATCTCATTTAAGGCATTCTCCCTTTTACTTCTATTTGAAGGGGGGAACCATCTGGATTGTAAGAGCAGGTTCTTTTCAAGCACGAAAGTTCCAGGAGAGAGAATATAGATTTAGTATTATTCCTCCTGGCATTCCTCATTCTAACTTTTGCCATCATCTGAGTTCCAGCATTGGGGAAGATAAGAACACCAGAGTGCACA
This sequence comes from Piliocolobus tephrosceles, assembly GCF_002776525.5. Lineage (NCBI taxonomy): Eukaryota > Metazoa > Chordata > Mammalia > Primates > Cercopithecidae > Piliocolobus > Piliocolobus tephrosceles. The sequence continues at coordinate 57,445,614 of NC_045455.1, forward strand.
TCTTTAAAGACATTTATGCTGCTTGCCTTCAAGTAAATATCAGCTACAACCAGGAATGTTAAACACTCTCCTTTTTCCCTGTAACGTGGGCCTTTAATGGGATGGCCACACTTTATTGATGGGAATCCTATGTTCAAGTTGAGATCACAGGTACAAATGAAGCCTAACTAGTAACCTACAAAATATATGCACTAGAAGCTATGGCAGTGGTTCAAAGTGAGAAAGATGATTAGTATATTCATTTTTATAGACTGTAGCACTTTATGATGCTTATGGAAATATTCTTAGTAAATTATTCAATCAAATAAATTTTACATGAGGGTTTTACTAACAAGTCTAAAATATTATTTTCAACTAGGTTCAGTCAGACAGATGGATTTTGTTCTCCAGGTGGTTGCGTATTTTTTGCTTGATAACCTATTTGGCAGCACTCTTTTGAACCTGTGAATATTTATATTTTAGGGCCCTCTCAATAATTAAGAAATCCACTTTCAGTACCAGATGTTTCTGATGACTGAACAACTTTGTTTCATTCTACAACTGTAACATTTTTTTTTTTTACTTTGTTTGTGTTTTCAATAATATTTTCCCAAGAACCAGGAACAAAGGAAGCATTTACTAAAGTCATATGTTCACTGAGAAACTGTATAAAGGCTAATTTACTCTATTAAGCAGAAATGTAGGCATTCCAAGAGCATTGTTTATTTTAATAATCAAGCATTTTAGAAGCTATAAAAATTAGCTAGTTTATAACGTTTTCAGTGACTTTTCTTAAGTTGTTGAAGTACCCAACTAATACACAAATTTAATTTTAGAAACCATGAAATTATGCTTTCCTGTAATGTATTATCTAACCTTTGAATGAAAAGCTTTAAATTTTTCAAGAACTGTGCAACAAATGAAGAGTAAAATAACTTCTTTTATAGTAAACTAGACCAAAATCAGTGTATAAACCTCATACACTTACTCTTGGAATAAACCTTGGCCTGAGACAAGATTTTTATTCTTTAGCAAATAAATCTTGAGTATCCTGTAATGGTTAGAGTTATACACAATTATCTGAGTTTTTGCCAGTCTCCTATTTCATTTTACCTTGACTAAGTCCATTCTACAATTATTTTTCTTGATGTCACTGAGGCTAACTATTGGTTCTTAATATTTCAAAGACAAAAATATTTAATATCTTTCATATCTGTCCTTTCTTATAATGGTAGACAAATTGAAGGGGGAGTATTTGGTGACTTTGGTTTTTATATAGCACCATAAGAACAATTAGGAATCACAGGAATGAAGTCACTTATTTAAGAATCACATTTTAGGATATTACTAAGGATTTTTCTTTATGTTGAATTTAGAAGGTTGGATACTAAACATGTCATCATTTCATAATTTATTTCAGAAATTATTTCCTGGAAAATTCACTTTTGGCCTTGCTTTCTAAATGAGGATTATAAGGATCATTTAAAGTTCAGATTTAAATATATAATTCCCTATATAAATGAAAACTTCAAGTTTATTCTGCAAGTAAGAAACTCAAATTTGTCATATAATTTTACAATAATTTTCTTTCTCTTTTTATTAAAAACATTATCATTTTTACTATTTTTGAGATACTCCATCATGTGCTTCATGAATTTTGCATAAACTTTGTTACTTTTTTCCAAGATTGGGAAATATGCTGTTTTTGTTCTGCAGTGAGTTTTCATGTGAGGTTGCAGATAATTCTGATACTATATAAAGACCATCCAAAGAGCATTTGCTTTAAATTGTCTTTGCAAGTAAGAGAGAGTGATTTGCACTGATAATTTTCCTAATTCCTTGGAATAATGTCACACACTTTTAAGCCTGAGTTTTGACAATCAGAATCAGACAAAGAACTGAGTTCCATGACATCAGAGAGCTTATAAAAGCACATCTGGCCAGCCCATACTCCTGCCTAACATCTTTTAGTGGCTTCCCGTAGTTCTTTGAATAAAATCTCAGTTCACACAATGTCCCAGAACACCCTCACCCACAGGCCCAGGTACCTCTCCCATCTCAGTCCAGTCACTCTTCTCTTTGGTCACTACCTTCCAGTCATAAGCGCCTTCCACCGGAGTCCTTCAAGCTGTTGCCTCTGCCTGGAATGCCATTCTTCCAGTAAACCTGTCTTGCTAACTCTTTCTTGTTCTGGTCTCAAATATAATTTTCTCATAGTAATTTTCCTGTAACTGCCTTCCCTCTAAAACTTAAATCAGGTCCCTTGTTACACTTCATAATTGCACCCTTTACTTTCCCTTCATTGTACTTACAAGTTATAATTACATATTTATTTGATTATTTGTTTAATGCCTGCCTCTCCCAATAGAGTGTAAGCTCTGTGATTAAAGAAAGAGTTGGAGTCAGAGGAAAGATTTTATTATAATCAGTATTTCACACTTTTGACAGGTAAATTAGACCCAAAATAACTCCCAGGGAGCAATACACAGCCTGGAAAGCATGAAATCAAGGAGAGGCTGTTTGGTGTAATAAAGGAGGAGCACCAGGCTGAATTTTCAGAGGCCTAATAGAGTAGGTTGTGGTTGATGGAAGTGGTGGTAGTGGGTCGATTTCTGCATGGCAAAAGAGTGTACCCTATTTCACTGTGTCATTTGCGGCATGTCTTTGACCATTCTGAGCCTGTTTCCTTGTCATTAAAAGGGAAACTAAAGTTCTATGACTATAACTTTGTCACCTTCAAACAGGAAAATGGAGGAAGGCTTGGGCTTCAGCACTCTTTAGTGTCCAGAAGATGGATTATAGTGGTGAGCCTTACCAAGAATTCCAGACACAGCCAAGAATATAGACCTTATTTGTTAGGGGGGTGTCAGTTGGGGAAGTAGGGGGATGTAAAAGGTCTGGAAAAGGGGATACAACTAGAAATGATTTCAATGACCTCTTTGCCTCAAAATTCATAATTATTTATTTACCATTCATACCTCTTATTAGCCCTCGAATTTTAAACCTCAACCTTCCTTTTGCCTCATCAGATTTCATAGATATATTCTCAAGTACTCAGAAAAATAGCAAAGCTATCAGGAGTAAAAGTTTGTATTCTTTTCTAAAAAAAAAAAAAAAAACCAAGAATTTCTCAAAACTATGAGTAATCTGTACCAAGTAATTGAAAAAAAATAAGTTTTATTCTATTATTTTTATCAAAACCATAGAACAGAGAATACTGTGAACTATACATGGGGTATTCTACATTCTAAATTCTATACTTGGCTTTTTAAAATCCTTTTGACTTGTCTTAGACTGAATGAAGTATTTGAGTCCTAACATGTACATTGCATAAGCTTCACACTGAAGACTCAGAATTATTTTTAACTAATGTTTACAAAGGATCAGTGGACTGTATCCTTTTGTTTATGTTGTACATGAAAGAAATACAGTTTACATAGTCATAAACACCCTCTCTCAGCCCTCTGCAGATGGATTATGTACTTGAATATAAAAAAGTTTCTCACACATTTTAAATGTACTTGAGTTAAAACATTCTTTCCTCCTTGTTTACCTCTTTCCCTTTCTCTAGCTTTGCTTCCTGTCTTTTGCTTATTTTATTCGTTCTACATGCTTTAACTAAAATTGATTAATATACAGACTGCAATTTCAGGTTGAGTTTTATTCTGAATATTCCTTAATCATTTGTTCACAGTGAGACCTTTTCTTATGGTCAAAAAGATTATAATTTTGCTGATATAAAGTATATTAATTTAACAGAAGCAAACATAAGGAAATGATTCAAATGTGCCAGGTTTTATTCTAACCACTGATCTTTTACCATATTTCCTAAAACACTTAGAATATCATTAAGTAAGCTTTTATAATCTTTGATCTGATCTCATAGTTGAGCAAAACGTTGCTGAAGGTTGACAGTATGACCCATGGGAATAAAAAACAAGACTAATGAAATGAGCAAGCAAAAATTCTTATCTTTTATGCAGGGCAGGGTCTGTGTAATTTTCTCAATCTAGTCATCCCCTTTCCTTTGGAAAATCCAAAAAGATAAGATAATTGAAGAGGTCTCGATATGGACTAACCTTGATTATATGCTAATTTTGATTCCTATTAGTTTTTTCTCCAGAAATTACTTAAATTTTTAATGACTAAAAAGCAACTGATAATTAACAGCCATCCTGCCTTCCTGTGTGTTGCTGCCATCATTTTCCCTAAACACCAAACCCTTTTACCTCCCAGCATTTTGTATTTACTCCTTCCTCTACCTGCAGTGCCCTACTATTCTTTATTTGACAGACTCCTACTTACATGTCAAGACCCAACACAAATATACTTTCATAGTAAATCCCTTGGAGGCCTAGTTCCTCTGTCCTCTTTGCTTCTGCAGTATTTTTCCCCATAGCTCTATTTTAGCACTTATTTATAATTTATTTGTTTTAATAATTTGTTTCTCTCTAATAGATACGAGTGCCTCAAGGCCTAAGATCTTATTCATCCTGGCATTCCTGGCCTCAACACAGTGGCTGGTAGATGCATACTAGGCAATCCACTATTGTTTGCTACAATTGCATGAATTAAGCAACCAATTACATGAAATGTCCGACCAACAACCTTCTACTTTGAAACCAGTGTATTCCCAAAGTTAATTTTTAAATCAGTTGTTTTGGAATTCACAAAGCAATTTCCCATAGAAAGAATGTTCTAAATGGTGGTTAGGTTCCCAGGCTAGCCCTCAAGAGTCTATTTAACCCATAATGTAGCTGTAACACTATGCAGTTGTAATGAAAAATAGCAGAAAACAACACTGTTACAAATGTGCAATGTTTTCATTACATTAAGTAAATACAGTTCCTCTTCTGTATAGAAAATGCAATCTAGGGCAAATTATACCAACCAGCAAGTGTAATATGATCTAGTGACAAGAGCAGGACAGCTGAACATAGGCCAAGCTCTTTCACTAATTTGCCTTATGAATTGTTTAACGTTACTATGCCTGAGTTTCTGCATCTGTCCAGCCAACTTGGTAATTCTTGCCTGCTCACCCTGAAGAAAAGGTAAAGTAATGTATATAAGAATGCCTTGAAACACATAAAGCCCTATAAAAATACAAAGTGTATCATCACATAAAGTGCTCACAGACAAATGAAATTATACTGAATTTTAGACTTTTATTTGAGTGAAAAATAAAGAAGCAGAATTGATGTTTCAACTTCAATTGCCCAACCCCATTACCTGGGAGCTGGGTAACCACCATGTTATCCTTTCTCTGCCATGACCAAATTGAAAACACATGAGTTAATATCTCTGGGCCTTGGTTTCCTCTTGGGTAAAGTGACATTGTGCAAATTAGATGACCTTCCAGTTCTTTTAATCTGGATATCTGTATTTAACATTATTTGGATAGAGTAGCAACTTTTATGGCATAAAAAAATGTCCTGGAAGGGTCATAATTATATGGTCTGAATTTCTTCAGTTTTCTCTTGTGTAATCAGCTTACTTAAAGCATCACTTGCATAGCATACACACACACACACACACTGCTTAATCCAGTTTTTTTCTTGATCTGCCAAATCTCTCCACCCTAAAACCAACTTGTTCCCCAGCATCTGCCGAATCTTTCCACCCTAAAACCAATTTGTTCTCCGACGTCTGCCATCAAAATCAGCATGGAAACCAACTTCCGTCAAATAGTATCTCCATCCAAACCTGCAGAATAGCAATCTTCTCATTTCTTGCTCAGATTTTTGCTTTCTTCCATGAAGAAGAAAGTTTTCCTTCATGATTTGCCTAAAAATTTCTCCTTGATTCTGGTGCAGCAGATATATACTCCAGCAAACTGTCTAATCAAATTTTATTCTCTATTAGGAGCCATCTGTTTGCTGATGACGACTCTGTTTGTTTTTTATTTTAGTGCAATGCATTTTCAATCCTTCATCTGTTTTATCATACCACCTGCACTTCCCATTTTCCCAGCTCATTCCTTCCTTCCTCTTGTGTGGGTGAAGAAAGAGACAGGGTGTGGACAGCAGGAGGCCACCGTACTCCAAACAAAATACTTGAGGCTCAAACTCTTCTCTCTGACTGATTAGAATGCCTCTCTCCCCAGGTAGTCCAGGCCTTCTTTACTTTCTGCCCTGTATTTAAGCTTCCTCAGAAATCTTGTGGCCTTTCAAGAGACTTTCCTGCAGCAGAAGAAAGAAGGTGCTAAATTCTTGCAGTCTTTAACTTTCTATAACAAGAGATTCACAGTTATCTCTCCCTCAATCATTGCTTTCTTTCTGTGCCTGGGGGTTGACTAGTACATAATAAAGATGAAACCCAGTCTAAATCTATGTAGTTGATTGCTTTTTGGTGAAACTCTATTGCATAAACATCTTCTATGTGAAATTTCCAACATAATTTGATACTAAAAATGTTAGTATTAGGTAACCCATGTTATGTTTTTTCCATTGTCTTCATATATTCATCTGCATGAACGTGGCCTGTCTTGAATCCTAACCATCCACTGAATGGGTACTTGGTAGCATTTTTAATAGATTTTTCCTTTAGGTAAAGTTCCCTGCAAGTTGTTTCTGATGTATCTAATCCCATTGTTACTTCCAAACTGAAATGAGACCCTGCCCTTATGAAGCATGGTATCACTTAAACTATCTCTAGGTGGACCTCATGCCACCAAAATTCTGTTGTATTTATTATGTGCACAATTCATTTGACACTTGAATGACACTAAAAATGAGTCAACATAAGCTCCTCTTTTGTCCTTGGTCCCTTAAACTTCTTAGTGGTTCCTGGCTCTGTGTCTTGTGCATATAGGTGCTCAATAAACATTTATGGATTCATTATTAATTTATGTTTGGACTTATTTGTGAGGTTGAAATGTTCAATTGATCCACTTTTTGACCTTTTCAGTTATCATTTTTTTTTTTGTCAGTGTTTTTGATTATTCAGGTGCACGTTTACCATCAATAGGTCATATCTATAAATAGAAGTCTAGAGACATTTTTAATGTATTTGGGAAAAGAATAAAGAAATTCAGGTTTGAAAATTGCAGATGAATATTGTGCTAGTGATTAGTTTGACCAACATATTTTGAAGCAGTTTATCAAGCTGAGAAAAAGACAACAATAGAACCATCCCTTCTGACCACAATTTCAATGACTTCCTTCAAAAATAGCCATTTTAAAGTTTTTGTTTCCTTCTTCTTTTAATCTCTCATGTTATGAATAATATTTAGCTGAACTCCCAAAGCAACTGGGGGAAGAAAATCTTTGGTGTTGATTTTGGATAAAATATGAGACATTTACTTTTGTGAATGCTAATCTCTGAAGGCTTCAGTGCAATCTTTTGTTCTCTGGGTTCTTGTGTTGTTCAAAGATTTAAATTTAAACACCAATATGTTTTTGACCACAAGAAAACCCTCTGAAACACCTAAGTATGAAAGTTTTAGTTGTTACTATCTGTAGGATTTCATTATTTTAATTACCATCTCAGCAATTCCCAGTGGGTAACAATGGCATGTGGTTGTCCTGCCTGTACTTCTATGGGCAGTTCATAGAATAATCATCCTTATGTTACACTACATTGTGGTTCATTGTCTCTCTGAACTTTTTATTTTATCCACATTTGCTTAGCAACCAAGTTATAATTGTTTAAAATTTATCCTAACATTCTCTGAGTTTTTTCGATACATCATTTTAAGACACTAAGAGGGGATGTCAGATTTGTCCTGACTTCTTGTCAAATGGGTTAAAACTCTACTTCCTGTATTCTTAGCCTCATAAAATCCTTTCTTCCTATAAATTCCAAAATCTGACTGATCACAAAGCATATTCATAGATCTAAAAATGGGTATGTTTTCTTTAAAACTGTATTTGTTGGAGACAAATACTTATACTCCATCAAAAGTTTTATCAGCTATAATTCCCTCTTATAATTGTTTTTTAAAAGTCCAAACTAAGTTATTTTGCTCTGGTTGAGGCATGTTGGCTGATTTTTAGACTTGGATGAATTTCACTGTAAATTGCTGTTGGATGTGACTGGAGTACCCAGGAGCTGTCAGGATGGCTCAGTGATTTAACGCTGGTGTCCTGCAGCTTTGACTGTAATCAGCAGATGCTGTGGTATTACCATAAATGTTTTCCTAACTGCTTCTGTCAAAAAGAGAAAATTCTTCCTGCACCGAGTCTACTGCTTCTGATTAAATTCAGTTTGCCTTCTTTTGCATAATTAATGTCCCATGATGATCTCTAACCTTTTGTTTTTAATATTGCCTCTTGGTCTAGACTCAGTCTTTACAGGGAAGCTCAACTAGGAGCAGACAAAGAGAAATGGATGGTGCTTTTACATGAACCCCCAGCACCTCCATGGCTGTGAAGTCGTTACTGTTTTATATACCATGACTTGTCAAAGATCATGAAAGGTTCTGGTCTTTGCAGTGTTTTTCATTGTTGTCCTAGTGCTCTGTTTTACTTCAGAAGGCTATTTCTATAATGCTTTGGTGCACATGGTTTTGCCTGAGGATGTGTGATGATAGGGTCTGCTTTAGAATGTGCTTACCCTGGTTGTGTACATTGATAAACCTCTGACACAAGCCAGGCAAAAGGCTACCTATTCTCCAGCGAAACTTTCTATACCTCTAGCCCGAAATAACTCAGAGATTATATTTGCTACAACAAAGTAAATGTGTATAAAACATAAGTATGTTAAAAATGAATACCTTGTTTTTGTCAGTGAACACATTTTATACGTTATCTCAATGGGAAAAGATCCTTGAGTTTATTAAAGAGCAGTACTTTTTTTTTCCTGAAGAGCCCAAAGTGCTTTCTTATTTGTTCTTTTCGAACCTCTGAGTACTCTTGCCTGACAGCCACCTGTGAGCTGAATTTTTTTCCTCTTTTGAGTAGAACATTGATGTGAATAGATATCCTTTGTGATTTTATTCTTACAGTATAAGATAAAAGGTGTACGTGACATCTCTAAGGTACTAAATAAGGCCTGTAGTAACTGGCAAATTTACAGCTTAGAACTAGCCTGTAATCATATTATCTGAAGTTAGAATTCTTCCAGTTCCCTTTGTTTCAGAAAAAGAGATGAATAACTGAGCGCCACATTTTCTGGGATTTATCTACTTCTTTCTCCTATAGCAGATTCCACTAACAAATATTTATAACATTATTTTCAATGTCATTTTATGTGCTTATAGAATCAAATACCTTTCAAATCAAAAAGGATCTTAGAGATCACAAAGTATTTTGTGACTGATGAAGCTGAGTCTAGATACACAGAGTCACATGCAGTGGCACATTTAGTTTGGGGATTGCCAACTTTGAACTACTGCAATGTTAACTTGGACTATAGATTTTAGTTGATCTCAGATTAAAACCAAATAAAAGAGAAACACAGGAATTTCAAAATAATTCTAGCAGTCCCCACATATCTTCCACATAAAAACAAAATTTATGATCAATAGAACTTTATTTTGTCTTACTCAAACTGTTACTACAAAATCTTTAAGCCCGTAGCTGCTTAGATCTCCTGCAGCTCCAGTATATTCTTTTTTCCCACACAACCAACAGTGATACCACTTTTCCATCTCTATTTACCATCTCTTTGTATTACAAGAGAGTCCACCCTTTCAACAGAACAACTAATCCATGATCTAGAAGATGACAGAGTACCCCTTGAAGCTGAGACTTTCAGGTTTTCATTCTGGTTCTGTCTTTTCCTTGCTCTGTCACTAAAGTGATCCACTTAACTTCTGGGCCCAATGTTTTTGTTGGTAAATGGAGATAAGCAATAACCACCTCAAAGGAGGATTCAGTGGATGCTCTGTGGGCTAATGTGTCCACGTACCTGCTTCTTTGAGACCTATATTTAATAGCCAGCAAGACCTTGGAAAAGGCAAGAATATAAGAACAAGAGGTCTTCAGTGTAATTAAATAAGAGGTATCAATTGTTCTTCTTAGTCTGTTTCTCATTCTCATTTATTCATGAGCATAATGTATTCGTTACCCAGAACAAACGTCACAGATATTTCAATATATTTGAAGGTATATTTCAAGATATTTGAAGGTAAGAGTAGAAGGAAGTCAGTTTAAAAAGCACCAATATTTAAGAAAATGTGAAATGTTTCTCTGACTCTAAGAAAATCTCCTTCCTACCCTTCACCCCTACACTCCCGAATAAGCTTTCCATAAATTCTTTCTTACCTTGATAACTCTAGGTGCCCTGAAATCCTCAAACTTGATATTAAATGTATCGCTGTTACCATGCTGCAAGAGAAAGCTGTCAGGTTATTTTAATGACAAAGAGCTGTAATTCATATGTATTACAGCTGCCATTCGTATAGGATATATTATTCTGAATTTGGATATCTACCCACCTTATCCCCAGCAAATTAGCACATAAATCCACATCATAGGATTTATCATTGTAACCATGAATTTAACGATACTACGTGTAAGCATAAACCAATTTGCTGATGAGATAGATTACATTGAAAGTCTTAGATATGAAAGTTCTTCCTTTATTTATACAACCTTGAAAGACATATGTTGATCAATTATTCCCAAAGCTTCTATGACTATTTTAACCCAGAGTTATCTATCTTTAGTTAGTGTCTGTTACTAATCTATCTGCTGTAACCATCAGAAAAGAGGCCCAAACCCAGCCACTTTCAAGACTTGTGATGAGTATGATGATCTGTACTTTTCAAAGAGCTTTTGCATATGTTGTTTTTGTTATAAAAATCCTTTGTAGGTTTAGCTTGTTTGATCATCCCCAGTAAACAAAGAAACGTGCTGAAATCTAAAGAGATGAAGAGCATTGTTCCAGGATATAAAAAGTAAATGATGGAGCCAAGAAGAAACCTTTGCAATTTTTCCTTTTATATATAAACTAACCCCATAATACAACACCCTCTGATCTAAGCTGTCACAAATGTACAGTTTGCAGCTAACCAGATGAGCCGGGGAAAATTGTTTTGGTTCTCTTTCATGTAAATCCATAGAACAAACAAATCAATAAGCATACAGCTTGATAAACAAAAAGGTTTTTCCGTGGCAGAAAGCTCAGGCAGAAAGCTCCAAATCTGTGGAAACAACAGATGCTTCCCAACCTTGCTTCCCACAAAAGGGTTTTTAATTTGCCTGAGATATTCAGAGTTCTTTTCAGAAGGCCCAGAAGAAAGCCACAGCAGCAAACCAAGAACGTTGTCAGAGTCTCACAGGCAACAGCTGGACCCTTGGCCTTGTTCTTTTCCCCCCTGCAGGATGGGAATATTAACAACTTCACTGGGTATGTCAGAATTAACAGGAGAAATGTTATTCAAGTCCCTCCTCATGTCTGGCACACACACAGGCACATTGTGTAAGTGGTAGCATTACCATCATCACCATTTGGATTAAGACCTACTTTCAGACTGACTGTGAAGAGAATGGGAAACTAGAATACTAATCTCTTAGGAGAGGCCCAGGTGGAATGATGAATTCATTTTATTCTCCCTCTTTAGTATAGCATTGACAACAAGGAGAGTAAAAAGAGGTTAACCTCAGTGAAAGAACATTGGAGGAAGCCACCATTTTTATTGACATCTGGGACAGACGTGTCTCAAACTCAGGCTTCTGATTATAAATCCATTTCCTTTTTCATATGTTGCTCTTCAAATTCTGCCCAATGCACCCTTTATAAACTCTTCCAGATTTGATCACTTCATGCCTGCATTTCTATGTAGCTTCCTTTTTATTTCCTGCCTCTTGTCTTTCAGTGAGTCCCCTAAGTATCCTAGTTCGCTAGTTTGGATTAGAAGATTTCCTCTAATTAGTGTCTAGTACCTTCACATTGCTTATGTTCCCTTCATTCATCATCTACTGCTACAGATGATACCCCACCCCCAGCTCTGTGTATTTTCTTTTGGAATCTAACACAACCACAGGACTTAAATGTTTGTATTTAGTATTTAAGACAAAATGGACCCTAATTTTGCTAAAAGTCGTAACAGATTCCAGATTCAATACTGCTTTGAAAAAAAATGAGAAGTTTGACTCACTACTCAACACAATCCAAGCTGTTCTTACTGTTTCTGCTTGTTACATAGGGAAGGTAATAAGCAAATCTCTCTGTCAATGTAGCTATGTGAATGTGGTTAGATTGTAGGCTTCCTGAAGGCAGGGACTGTGTCTGTTTATTCTCTGCTATATTCCTGAAATGTAAAGCAGCGTGGCCCACTGTTCATACTTTTGACTAAATGAAAGAAAGCATATTCTTTATCTTGTGTCTTGCAGTACACCAAAGAATTATGAAACATTGTCCTCTTGAATGTAGGATCTTATGATGAAATATGACACATCTGCATTAAAGTACTGCTTTTAACATAAAGAATGGGAAGTACATAGACTCTACGTCAAATAGTTTATAGTTTTATCACTAGACTTGAGTATGTGGCAGGGGCACAAAATACAACACCAGGCTCACTAGGATACAAAACGGAGAGATACAATACAAGTTGGCATCTCTATGTTTTCGAAAATCAGGAGGTCATATTTGATTGAGATTTCAGGGATCAAAGATTATTATAGACAATGATTCAGACTAGGGAATAGGGTATTCCCTATTATATAGAGTGTTTATGCAGTGTTATATACAGAGTTTAATGCAGTATTTTATATAGAGTTTGCTGCATAAGTACAGCTAAAAAAATTAAAGGCATTTTAAGAAATTATACTATTTCCTAATAGAAGAATAGTGTCCTAAAGCATAGATTGCTAGTGAGAGAAAACTATATGCTAAAACTTTAACCTTTAAAATAGATTGAAGCCAGGCATGGAGGCTCACACCTGTAATCCCAGCTACTCAGGAGGGTGAGGGAGGAGGATCACTTGAGCCCAGGATTTTGAGGCTACAGTTAGCTAGAATGGTGCCACTGCACCCCAACCTGGGCGACAGACAAGACCCTGTCAATAAATAGTTATTAAATAAATAATAGAGCCAGATTTTTGTGGTTAGCTCATTTTTGTTAAAAAACAAAACAACTGGAAAATAATTTTATGATTCTGGACCCTTCGTACAAATTGGGTAGTATTTGTTAAAATGTGAGGATTTATGTATAATAACATCAAAATAACTACATTCTAATATTTTCTAATGTACTAGTGAACCTGGGCCATAGATTTTGCTGCTTTTGTAAGTAGATATACAGCAAAGGTAAGTATGGACAGTACTCTGTACCATATAAGCAGAAAACCTGGAAATTAATATTCCTGGTTCTCTTTAGAGAGCTAACTAGATTTTTAGGATATTTCTCTGAAGCAGTATCAGTAAAAATGAAGTGTCTCATAGTTTCTTTTTGGTTTGTTGTACTGATATATAACTACTTCCTGCTTCTTTTACAGCATTTATAGTTAAAAATGTTATTAAAGTGCTATAGTTTGGAGCCAGGAGCTGAATTGGATTACTTGAGCTTGAATCAGAGCTCCACCCTAACTTGCCTCTTAACTAGGACAGGTTTCTTAATCCCACAAAGCCTCCTTCCTCATTGTGAATTGGAGAGTATAAAAATTATACTTTCTTAGGCTATATGATGATTTTTGTAAAGCAGCTTGTACAAACCTGGCACTTAATAAGTGCTGTAACATACTAGTATTGTTGTTATAATGAGTCTTGTAAAACAGCCTGAAATGGGGGAGGGGGGGGACTTAAAACAGTTATTTTATTAATAAGTTGGTGAGAAAGTGAACATAATTTTATTATAACTAAATTTGAGTTCCTTATTTGTGGATTGTGTTATAGTGGAAAATTTTACTATTTTTTAAATCTTTGTTTTTGAGAGAGGCTCTCACTCTGTTGCCCAGACTGGAGTGCAGTGGTGCAGTCACAGCTCACTGCAGCCTCAACCTCCCAGACTTGAGTGATCCTCCCACCTCAGCCTTCCAAGTAGCTAGGACTACAGGTGTGTGCCACCATGCCCTGGCTAATTATATCTCTTAATTTTTTGTAGAGATGGAGTCTTACTATGTTGCCCAGGCTGATCTTCAAGTCCTGGGCTCAAGCAATCCTACATCTCTGCCTCCCAAAGAAAGGGTTGGGATTACAGGCATGAGCCACTGAGCCCAGCATTTTATTTTTTTTTTAACAAAGTATTTGTGATATATCACATAATAAACCTCATTGGAAAGATAAGGAGTAACACCCCCCCATTATAATAATCTTTAATAAGTAAAGCTATAACTGTGTACAATAAGATTTGTATATACCAGGAGAAAATAGGCAAGAGATTAGATTAGATAAATAAAATTATTCAGATTGGAAAGTTCATAAGAGTTGTACTACCAAATGGGTTTGGTAAAACTACAGAGCACATTGCTTCCGTGTTCTACTCCAGAGAGTGGTCTTTTCATGTCATGAGATTCCATTAATTGCGAAGGTTTCTAGATTCCATTATTGCGATGTTTTCCTTCCTCTTCCAAATAAAATGAAAGCCAATAGAGAAAAGTAGAACCATTGCAAAATCTAAGACCTTTAGAAATAGAATAATTAATTAGTAAACATATTGTTATTATTATACCATAATAGTTTTAAATGAGTGTACTGTGTTCTATATTTTTTAAGTCAACAAAAGTTACGCAGGGTACTACAATGCCCCATCAAATTTAATGATTGGTGACGGGTGTAGCTGTCTGACCTCTAGTGGCTATAGCTTATAGCTGCATTTTAATTGATTGAGTTAAAACAACAACAACAAAAAAAGACTAAGGAAATAAGTCTTCTTAGATCCTAATAATAGAGTTCTACAAGTAAGTGTACAATTAGTGTCCCTGAAGTTCTGCTGGTCTAATTGTTGGGGTACTACCTCAAGGAACAGAGGTCAAAACCAACTTCGTTAATATGAATTTAAATGCTTGCAATGTGTCAGCAGATCCTGCCCTGAGGCCCAGCAGCCAAGCAATCTCTACAGCATTTTTTTAATAGACACTGTAAAGTTCATAATAAGCTCTAAATGTTTATTCAACAACATGTCATAGGCCTGCATGAAATATTTTTAAAATCCTGATAGGATACCTATGTATGACAATGTATGTTTTTATTAGATATCTATATGAATAATATATCTTTCCTAATGGGTAGGTGTGTGTTTCTTAAATATTTGGGGGTTTAAATTTACAGCATTACTGTTCCTCATATACTCCACCATGTTTTTGAGACAACCCTTCTGAGTTCAGGGTGCTGCTTACGACCAAGAAACCAAACGGAATTGACCAACAATTTGAGGACATAAAACTGATTATTTTGAACCATTGAACTTATAGATGCTACATTTACTATGATGCCCCAAATTGAAAAAAAGTAGGAAAATTTGTATTTAGATTTGCAAAATAAAAAAGAGAACATTCTGCCATGCGATAGTAACATATTTGTCTTTAACATAAACCATACCGTAATACTTGATGTAATTTAGTATTTTTGTGCATTGTGTCTCCACTGAGAATTCTTATTTCTCTCAGTAACTTAATGAATTGCCAAGTATTTATGGCCAATATGTGTCTCCAATATTTTTTTAAATTTCAAATACCATATGGATTATAAAGTTCCACATACTTTAAGGCTTCTATGCTAACACTTGTAGCTCGTTTAAGAGGATGTATGTGAAATGGAACAACTAACAGTTACTGTATCTTGTCCTCCTTGTCCATTTACCTGCCGTCAGCACCTTCTTTAGCTTACCAAGGGTACTGTACTCTAATTTCTTTCTTTTCTGCCCTCTGTATGGTACATTTCTAGTCTTTGTGTTTTGTGTTACCATAGAGACAGGAGGTGCTCCAAAGCCCAAAACCCCGAGAAGGCAGACTGGAAGCAGGTCTTTGAGGAAACAGTCCCTGCGGACAAGAGAAGCCTGAGGCAAGAATCTATGGCACTAAACGGGAAGAGGGGGATTGTGTGGCCCAATCTGACTGCGTGTCCACAGTCTCAGAAAGCACAAGCTCTGCCAGTGCTGTGTTAAAAATGAGTTGTTTACTGAAACCAATTTTACAGAGACCTCAGTGCAGCCTGGGATTTCATAGGAATCAAACTTGGTGTTTTATTTGCAAAAAAATAACTGAAGTGACATTGACCTATTCCTTTTACTATTTTCCTCATTAAAAGGGAGCAGCTTCTGAGAAAGGTCCTCTTTGACTGACTTATTTTGCTGATCAAAAATCTCACCTTTAAAATAAAGGTTCATATTCTTCGACTCGGCAAAAACCATCAGAATTGAACCTGCTGTTTGAGTGCAGGAGACTCTACAAGCAGCACCCAAATCATTGATCCAAATATGCTAGTTATAGAAATAAGTAGTTTCTATGTATCCTAAGTTGTCATGTAGTCATGTACTCCCTTCATATTTTAGATAACTTACAGCTTTTAAATGTTTCTCTGTATTTAATGAATTGTTATGTTTCCTACTATATTAACTCATGTCATACTTTTTAATATTTTTATTTAGAAGGAGGCTTCTGAAAGATTTAAAAATAATACAGATTTTTTTTTCTCTTGTCTTTTTCTTAGAGATGTGATGTGAGGTCCTGTAGGGGAAGTGGGAAGAAGAGAAAAATGAAAAATTTAACAACAAAACAATGTGAAATAGAATTTAAACGAACAGATGTTTTCTGAATTACCTTTAAAACCAATTTCTTTTTTGGAATGGGAAAAAATCCATGCTCACGGTGTTTGCTGGACATTTTTTCACAGATCTAGCAGTCTAAGCAGGGAAGAATTCAGAGAAATTCAGAGAACATCAATATTTCTTCCTAGGTTATCTGCACAAAATTGTCCTTTGAAGGAAGAAGGCCACTTGTCTGTAAATCTGTAAATAGAAATAAGGATGAGTAGGGCTCTCTCACTTTCCTCAAACTGACAGTAGGAGGCAGTAGTGTACTAGCCTGAGTACTCATTTTAGGGTAATGTCTATGACTCATGCCAGATTTCTCTTTTTCACTCATTTTCTAGAAATACATGAAACTAAAATCTCAGAAATCATTTCAGATTTCATAATGAAGCTTGGTACCATCAATCTAGTACAAGATAATGCTGCTGTGCTATGAATAGAACAATAAAAAGAGGCCAGGCCATCAGTTTCTCATAGTGGCAACACTTGAACCTAACCCCCACATAGGTCTTGATCCAATACGAATAGGAGAATAGCATGGAATGAAGGTCAATCTCATTTTGAAAGGAAGGAGAATTAGATTTAATAAGTTAGATCCTCCTAATTTTCATTTATTTACTAAAACATGTACAGAACTAGTACGTAAAAGTAGAAGAGTCTCTGAACGGTAACCCAGTCTCCCCATGCCTAGATGGCTGGATAAACAGATGCCAAAACATAGACGGTAGCAACAGTAGGCTTGTCATTATTAGCCTTCAAATTTTGTGAGTATATTTTTAATCTTTAGCCTTTGTCTATTTTGCCATTCACAGAAGCTACCTAAATCAAAATTACCTAGAAATGTATAACTGCTCCTTCATCTTTATATGAAACAAAATCACAATAAAGTGCTAAATATTGGAACAATTCATTTTCACTTGATTGTTTATAATATATACATATTCAACTCAAAATAATGTATAGGTAATAGCACTGTGAAAAACTCCAGCTTCTAGATCTGTGCTGTCCAATATGGTAGACAATAGCCAGGTGTGGCTCCTTTTTTTTTTCTCTCTCTCTTTTTTTTTTTTTTTTTTTTGAGATGGAGTCTCGCTCTGTCACCCAGGCTGGAGTGCAGTGGCGTGATCTCGGCTCACTACAAGCTCCACCTCCTGGGTTCACGCCATTCTCCTGCCTCAGCCTCCCAAGTAGCTGGGACTACAGGCGCTAGCCACCACGCCCGGCTAATTTTTTGTGTGTTTTTTTTCAGTAGAGACGGGGTTTCACCATGTTAGCTAGGGTGGTCTCGATCTCCTGACCTCATGATCCACCCTCCTCAGCCTCCCAAAGTGCTGGGATTACAGGCCTGAGCCACTGTGCCTGGCCCAGGTGTGGCTCTTAAGCTCCTGAAATGTGGCTGGTCTGAATAGAGATCTGCTGTAAGTATGAAATACACATTTGATTTTGAAGACTTAGTACAAAAAAATGCCAAAGATATCATTAATGTATTTTTGCTATATCTATGTCAAAGTGAGAATATTTGACATTGGGTTAAATACAACACTTATTAAAACTAATTTCACCTGATTTTTTTTTTCAATGTTTAATGTGGCTTCTAGACATTTTTACCTTGCTTGTATAGCCCATTTTTGTCATTTTCATTAAATTTCTATTGGACAGTTCTGTTCTAGACTCAATGTTGAGTCCTCAAGGGACCCAAAAGCATAAAAAATGTACAATAAACCAAAAATGATATGTCATCAGCTGTATCTGGGTAGTATTACCCTAAAGTGTTTCTTTTTTTCTTTTTTAAGGCTTAGTTTAAAACATTAAGTGAAACAAAATGATAAAATCATGCCATACTTAGGTTTAGTCACTCAAGAAATAAATTATCAAGCCCTTGTTATGAGGCAGGCACTATGCTAGGGCTTGGGAATACACCAGTGAATAAAACAAAGATACCTGCCTTCATGGAACTTACATTCTAGCAAGTTAGGTCACAGTTAGATGGATATGAATTAGATTTCTTACTACTTGAACATATTTCTATGTTTAAACATGGCTAATGTAGTATATATGTAGTAATAGGCCAGAGAGAAGTAAAGGAACATTTCTTTTTTGTTTTGAGGCGGAGTTTCGCTCTTGTTGCCCAGGCTGGAGTGCAATGGCACTATCTTGGCTCACTGCAACCTCCACCTCCCAGGTTCAAGCAATTCTCCTGCCTCAGCCACCCGAGTAGCTGGGATTACAGGCATGCGCTACCATGCCCAACTAATCTTGTATTTTTAGTAGAGACACGGTTTCTCCATGTTAAGGCTGGTCTCGAATTCCTGACCTCAGGTGATCTGCCCACCTTGACCTCCCAAAGTGCTAGAATTACAGGCATGAGCCACCATGCCCGGCCGTAAAGGAACATTTCTATGTATATAGTCATACATAAAATTATTTTATTATAAAATGGTTATAAACACAAATGTATCCCAGGATTGAATTTTCTAATGAATAAAAACATTATTTTAAGCAGATTCTTATTAAATGCATACCAAAAATCAACCTGAAGTATTAAGTCTACATGGAAATTTTTTAAGAGTCTGTGAACATATAATCATATTGTTTTACAGTACTGGACATCCTAATTGGCTTCAGCTTTTCCCCAGAATTTTGAACTACTAAGCGAATATTGTTTTGCATGTTCATTATAGAAATGACAGGATCTTAAATGTTTCAAAAACTTCGCACCTAGGATGGTGGGCTAAACCCTCATTAAATTAACTAATAAACTGACTTAACCATAATTTCAACTCATGATCACTGAAGGAACAGTTGAAGAAACTATACCTGTTTGGCTTAGAGAAGAAAAGATTGAGAAAATGTAATATCTGTCTTCAAATATTTGAAGGGCTGGTGGGTGGAAGAGGAATTGGATTTAATACAGCTCTAATGGAAAAAATCAACAGAGCCAGTGACTAAGATTTCAGAGAAACAAACACTGGATAAATCTAAGGTAAAACATGTAATTATTAGAGCTGACCAAAGGTAGAATATATTGCCTGATGAGATTGTGAGGCAATGACTCGAGGTCTTCAAACTGAGGCTGGAGAGCCACTTGATAGGATGCAAACTAAATGTAATTCAAGCATTGGCTAGGTGGTTCCACCAAGTAACAAGGGGTCTTTCCATTTGATTCTACATTACATGATTCTGCGAATCAAAATGAAATGAAACAGGAATAGCATAAGTTATTCAGAAGAAACACCTGTACATTCAAAATGTCTAATAAATGTTGAAGAAGTGTAAGAAATAAAAGAATATACTTAAAAGCACACTATGTGATGAGACTTAGAAATGGCTTCAGAAATATGTTCTAGTCCTAAAGCATTTTAAAATAGTTAGCTAGTTAGTTTCTAATACAGCTCCCAAGTTATTAGCACTTGGAATCAACCTCTCCCCAGCCTCTTCATCCTGGGGAAGTGTTCTTTCCATTTCACAGCATGTCTATTTGCCATGGCCTAATCATGTGTCCCCAAAACCAAGAGGGCCTACGATCTGGACTGAATTTGCCAGAGGCAAATAGCAAAGCCTATGTGGCCTTGGCAGTTCATGGACTTCTCTAAACCTCAATTTCCTTATCTATAAAATGGGCTTGTTGATACCTGCACTTTGGGATTGTTGTAAAAGTTTTAAAATAGCATGTACAGGCTAGGCACAGTGGCTCACACCTGTAATTCCAGCACTTTGGGAAACTGAGGCAGGAGAATCACTTGGGACTAGGAGTTCTAGGTGAACATAGCAAGACCCCGTCTCGATTTTTAAAATTTTTAAGTTAGCCAGACATGGTGATGCTTGCCTATATTCCTAGCTACTCCGAAGGCCAAGACAGGAGGATACCTTGAGCCCGTGAGTTCAAGGCTACAATGAGCCATCATGGCTCATTTTACACGATAGCATGTAAAAGGTTTATCAGGTATGTCATATGTGTTTAATAAGTATACTGTCAAACCATACCCCTGTATTATTTCTCTGCCGTCTCTCTCATGAACCACCAGATCAACTGATGAAATTACTTCCGACCTGCATCTATTAGCTGACAAGCCACTACATACTTTAGAAATATTTATTTAATATCTGCCAAGCCACCTCCAGGTGACCACAAGTGTATAGTAGTCTGAGACAGCTGTCAATAACAGAGAGCATGACTGATAAACAGATGCTATGGTTGGTTTCAGTCTGTTAGTATGAAGAGCATGAAAGCGTGGTTTGAGAATGTGTTATTTGAAGTAGTAGTAGGGCATATGTACGAATGTTTAGGGAGGCCACGGTGGATACAGTATTGGAGCTCTGTTGTCAGGGCTGGAAATGCAGATGTGAGTCTTCTTCCTAGAGGAAATGATTGAAGCTGTGAGATCTTGATGGAGAGAAGGTAGAAAGGGCAGAAAAGTGGGCCAAGGATGTAACTGTGAGAAATGGCCACATTGAGAGTTATGATTGTTTGGTAGAGGTTGGGCAGGTAGAACAAATTACCATAAAAGATTTAAAATGAATCATCAAAAAGTAGAAGAGCGAGCACGGTCAAGGGCCGTATCATGATAGAGCACATTAACCAGAAGTCTGAGGACTTAGTTTTATCTCTGGCTCTGCCTGAAAGTTATCTCTGCTTTCTCAATTTTATGTCAAACAAGGTAAATATACCCATATTACCTATCTCACAGGGCTGTTATAAGAATCACGTAAGTGGATATACAGGGAAAGTGTTTGCAAACTATAGAATAACCATATATAAAGATAATATGATCATGTCTATATTATTCCATAATAATGTTCAAAGTCACAAATAACGTCTACATTGACTTCTAACACCAGCTACATGAAGTTAATCCAGATTTCACAGGTAACAGTCCTCTAAAAGATTGCCTTCACTTCAGTACCAGCTGCAAATTTGAGGGTCCCTAGGTTACCCTCACTTTTGATCACTTGACTACAAATCCAGTGCTTCCTACTACCCTCTCAAATTCAATAATTTGCTAGAATGACAGAATTCAGAAAAGTACTATACTTACTGTTACAGCTTTATTATAGCAAAAAAATACAAATCAGAAGTGGCCAAAGGAGAGACACATGAAGCCCCTATTGTCCTCAGAGACGCGTCACCCTCCCTGCACATTGATGTGTAAGGATGCACAGAGGATTACCAACCAAAATACTCACCTGAATATCAGTGTCTTGAGTTTGCACTGAGGCTTTGTTATTTAGGCACAATTAGTTGAATCATCACCCACATGATCGAGCTCAAGCTCCCGTACCCGTCTCCTGCTTAGAAATCAAGCTGATAATCATTTGGCTCAAAACCCCAACCCTCTAATCACATGATTGGTCTTTCTGACTTGGGTAACCCCCATCGTGAGTCATTCATTACTATAAACTATCTAGGGGCCCACCATGAGTTACCTCATTAGCAAAAACTATCAGTTTAGGGTTTCAAACTATACATCTCAGGGGCCCAACATGATTAAAAAATTCCAAGGCTTTAGAGGCCACTTCCCAGGGACTGGGACAAAGACCAGCTGAATTCTTTATTACACACATTCCAAAACATTGCAAATGTAAGAGGAAAAAGAGGCATGAGTAAATGCAATTGAGTTTAGGAATTTTGATGCTTTGGGTAATATTGTAAGAAGCAATTTCAATAGAGAGGTATGGAGGAAAGCCAAATTAGAATTGCTAAGAATTGAGGGGAGAGATGAAAAAGAAGAAAGCAGATACGGAGAAAAGTATCCAACTCAGGTAGCATATTACAAATCAGGAAGATAAGCAGTCAAACAGAAGAGTTTATTTTACTGTTCTCTTAAAAGGCTGAATCTATCCTGGGTGTCGTGTGCACAGAGCCTGTGTCATCTTGAACTTCCTTCTAGCCCTACACTCAATTAGAAAAACTCAGCATAGGAAACTGTGAAATGGCAGTGCTGTCTTTGAATTTTATTTAAAGGATAGTGATACAGAACAAGAATGAATAGAAGTTTACATATGAGTTTCTGCAAAGAAAGTTCTTCATCAATTGTCTCCTCTATTCAAAGATATCATTATCTTCTGCTTTGCCTACTGTGTTTAGATAGGGAGAGTATTGTTTTGTTTAGTTGTTTGTTTTTACTTAATTGGTTTTAATAAGAGTTTCTGGCACCCCTAAAAGATTTTAACTATATGCAAAATGACCTTTTGCTCTTTGAATTATTTTTATATATTTTCAATATATAAGATAAACAGCAAAATGAAAGCAAGGAAAGACAATTATTTATAGCATCCGTAAATCAACGGTAAGGAAAACCACAGGGATATGGGCTGCTGGCGGCCACCACTAACTTCCGTTACTGCATAGATTAAAAACATATATTTGTCACACACTTTACTATCATGTAGACCCAGTGGTGCTTTAAAATTGTATTTATGGGTGATTCTTTTTCCTTCACCAAAGTAAAGCCATTGCTGGGGTGAAACAAAACAGCTACTTAGTAGGTCAAAGTAATAGTTGGAAGCAAAAGGTAAAGAATTGTGAGGAGAGACCAAATTTCAGGAACACTGAATAGATGCAGTCAATTTATAGACACCAGAGTTCTACATTCTTCCTCCTGTCAAAGCTGCCACAGACTCACCATTGACCACAAAAGACAGGAGCTCAATTTTATTTTTCATCTGAGAGTTGGCACTCCTAAGAAGCCAGTGCCCATTAGAACCACAATGTGAGGGGGGATCAATACTGACTTAAAAGGAATAATGCCTCTTTCTGAACCATAACTGATATTTCCTGCAGCAGAGAAGTCTTCCCCAAGGGCCGTCTGCCAGGGCCTTAGTTAGCCTTACCTTCTTAGCTCAAGAAGCATAAAAACTATTGGTTGAAATATTTCCTCATTTAGATGCCAAGTTGCATATATTCATATATATAATTTTTTTGTCAGCAACTTTCCTAGTTTCCTGTGTCTTTTGTGTTTCTCGAGAAACAATGGAAATGTTAGCACAGGATGATTGAGTTTTTTTAAGCTTTCTTTGTCATCCAAATCTACGCTCTGCCAAAGGTTATGTGGGACCCAACACTAGATATAGCTTAAGGCCTTTATTCTCATTTTTAAGTCCAGTGGGTATCAGTATTTAAGAGGCATTCAACTCTCCAATAACGTTCAACTTTTAGTTCGGTTTCAAAGAAAAGGCTGTGGTGGGTCTCTAGATTTAATTCTTATAGTAAGAATCCTATGAAGAATTACATTGAAATGAGTAAGTATTCCTATCTTAAAGGAAAATAGCATGTATTCTCATCGTGTTTATTTCCACAGAAACACAAATACAAGATGTGTGGATCGCATTTTCACAGTGAATTGGTACTAAGAATAGCAGCTGGTTCTTTGCCTATCAGTACTACAATCAACAGTGGCCCTGAATATTGGCAGTAGTCCTAGATATATTGCACATAGAGATCAATTGTAGTATCTTAAACAGAAAAAAAAAAAAAAGGCCTAGGATTCAATTTGTAAGATAATAAAACAAACTCCTCACCTTGAAGAATTAATCATCCCACTTTGCCTTAATATTTTTAGTTTCCATTTAAAAGTGTGTACGGTGAAGATTTGAGTTGAGAAAAAGAAATGCTTGTCTTTTTATTGATACCCCAGCCTTACCTTTCATTGAGTCCATATGTCCTAGGTATCATCTTGCATTTGTAACTAACTTCATATGAGAAGAATGGGCCCACCTGCCTCATATTACAATTTATTTATGCCTCTGAGCACCTAGATCGAGTATAGATTTTTCTCCAACTTACAGGGTTGTGGGATCACTCTGTTGTTTGCACATCAACCATTTAGAAACAGTGCATGTTTTTGCATGGAATTTAGGTCTCCAGCCCACACAAAGCCACCAATAGCAAACTTCTAAAATAATGGTAATAACAGAAGACACCTGGCCTTGACACAACATTATAACAAGATTTCTGTATAAGAGTGAACTTCTGGGGTCAGCGGGCACAGTGGCTCACACCTGTAATCCCAGCACTTTATGAGGCTGAGGTGGGTAGATAGCTTATCCCCAGCCTGGCAACAAAGCCAGGCTTAAAAGAAGTGAACTTCCAACTTGAACACTTCCTCTTCCTGCACTATCTCTAATTATAGCGGGATAGGCAACCTTCTGTCCAGCTTCATTTACCTGCTTTGCAGTTTAAGATCTGACTTGCTCAGTTCTACAGTTTTGGTCTCCCATGGCTGGAGACAAAACAAAAAGAAGGTGAGGACCAGAATGGGGGCTGTTGGGGTGCTGAGAGCTAATGTGAGGGCAGAGAGTGAAGAGTTGTTACCTAGGAATTTCTAACAAAGCTATAAACATCCTTTAAAAAACTCTTGTGCACTTTTCTTTTTTATTTCTTCGGTGGTCTTAGGAATGGCCTCTCCTTTTTACACTGTTTTGTCTGTTGCTTCTCATGAAAGATTCCTCACCTGAAACCACAGAGGAGATAAATACCATCGTAGTTTTTCTCTTATCATTTTGTCCCTAAAGCAAGCCCACAGCTCTTTTGAGTTTTCTCAGAAGGATAGAAATGGTTTTGCCTGCCTTGGCCCATCCATTATTATTTACCTAAGTCTCCAAAGAAGTTCAAAGACCAAACACTAAAAGAAAAACTCAGGCAATGCTAGGCATTTCATCCTTGGATCTGGTATAGATCAAGGAGTACTAAGACATTCAAATAGATATGCAGTCCTTGTTTTTGGCAGCATGCAGTTCATTAGCGACCTTGACAAGAACTGTTTGAGACGAGTAAAGGGTCAAAAGCATGATTGGAGTGGGTTCAAGAGAAAAATAGGGAGAGAGAAATTGAGAGAGTATGGGCAATTCTTTCAAGGTATTTTGCTATAAAGGGAGCCAAGAATTTAGATAGCTGGAGCAGGATGTGGAGACAAATAGAGATTCCCCCCCACCTCCCAAATTTATTATTATTAGAGCTTCTCTGCTGAGGGGAATGAGCACCTGGAGAAGGAAACCTTTACAATGCAGCAGAGAGAGGGCAAAGCAACCACAGGGATGTCCTTGAATAGACAAGCAAAAATCACATCCATCACTCACCTTGAGGGCTGTCCTCAGAGGGGAGCTTGGAAGGTTGATTCATCCTAATAGGAGGGGCAGATGTATGTGTGTGCAGTAGGCAGATAATAGGTGTTGGGGAAGAGGTGAGACACGTGCAGGGGCTCCTTCTGATCTCCTCTATGAATGAGTTAAATGAGAAAGAGGGAGGACATGTTGGAAGTTTGGAAGAGTGGGGAAGGTGTGAAATAGTTGTCCAGGAGAATGGAAGAGTGAATGGACTAGGGAATTGTGGTGGGTTAAAGGTCGTGCTTTTGAAGTTCATAGTCATGAATCTAAGTGAGACCAGGAAAGAAATGGAGGATGTGTGTGACCTTGGACATACTGTGTTAAGGTAGTTTACATGGGTGTACTATCTGCTTTACAACACTGTTGCGAGAATTCAGTGTGTCAGAAGGCATTTTGAAGCATAAGTAAAGGACACCATTATTATGAAACTTAGCTTTGAATTACTTAGCACTTTCCTTTGGCAAAAAAGTTTTCAAATTTCTTGAAGACAGCCTCAGTATCTCTAGAGACAGCGTTTGGCATCAACCACTGATGTAGTCAGTAACTAAGTCTAAGCAAATTACTTAACCTTCTTTCGCTTTTACCCCTCAATCTATATGCTGAGGGTGGTAATGTTTGAAGTGCAACAAATGCTTTATACATAAAAATACTATATAAATACAGACTATTCATAAGATGGTATGTGTGTATGAATTTTGTGTGTATGTGTGTTTGTGTGTGTGTGTGTGCGTGTATATATACATATAAAGTTGTAATAATTTGCCTACCAAGTTCAGTATTTCTCTGAAGGAAAACCACTGACTTTAAAAATTCTGATTAGAAACTTCCCTTCTTGCTTTCATTCAAGAAAGAAATTAATGGCATTACTATTCAAACTAATGCTTATCTTGTGTCATAGATTGTGGAAATAATTTCTTTACCCAACATATTTATTGAGCACCTACTGTGCGCCAGCGACATTGTAGGCACTAAAGCTATAGCAATATTTAAAACAATGTCCCTACTTTCTTGGAGTGCATACATGCACGCGCACATACACACATACACATTTCATATTCCAGACCCATATTTTGGCTAATTTAATCTCTTCTTTGCCATTAGACATTTAACTAGAGTTGTCCAATAGCAAAACAAACTGGTTTGTTGGAGATACCATCATGATGGAGTGGTTTGCAAGAAATCAAATAAGCAAAGATAAGAACATTTTGGGGAAGGAGCAGTAAGCTGGCCAACATTCTACATTTAGCTACAAATGCAGTTTTCAAGCATTCTTTGGGACAGAAGTGTGGGTGCTAGAAAAGAAAAGGATGTGGTCATAGGAACTGCAGGAATACCACATCTACTGTGCTCTTTCCAGCAAACACAATATGTACATTATAAGCCACAGAGCATACACTCCTTTAAGAGAAAATCACTGCTCTATTAGATTTTGATTTTTGAGTAACAATTGCCCACCTGATATAGAAGGTGAAAGAAAAAGTGTATTTATTTTCTTCCAGCAGCTAAAAGGTGATCATACTTCTAAAATTTGTTGAGATTGTCCAAGAAAGTGTGTAAAATCCTCATCCATCACTGGAAGCCCCTGGTCAGGAAATGACAGTGCAGTAAATATCTTCAGCAGCCACCTTTTAATGTACAAGCTGTTTTCAGTTGGAATTTTCAGCACTCACATAAAACACACTGTCATGAGTGACTGCTTGTGCTCCAAAGTCATTACTATTGGGACAATGGAACATCTCTCAGAAAATAACCAAAAAACTTTAAATGTCATGTCAGGTTTGTTGAAGCCATTTTCAAGCCCCGTTCAAGGTTACATGAATATTGAGGTTGTCTGTTTTTTATAAGTCACCATTATCATCACTTACCAATAAAAGGATGTATGTGTGTATGTATATATGTACATGCATGTATGTATAGATGTGTATATACTTGACAATTACATATAACATTTGGGTTTGCTAGGAAGTTTTAATTGTTTGCTTGCCAAGTTCATGATTTCTTTTCTTTTTTTTTTTTTTTTTTTTTTGAGACGGAGTTTCACTCTTGTTGCCCAGGCTGGAGTGCAATGGCACGATCTCGGCTCACTGCAACCTCCACCTCCCAGGTTCAAGTGATTCTCCTGCCTCAGCCTCTCGAGTAGCTGGTATTACAGGCATGCACCACCACACCCAGCTAATTTTGTATTTGTAGTAGAGATGGGGTTTCTCCATGTTGGTCAGAGTGGTCTCAAACTCCTGACCTAAAGGTGATCCACCCGTCTCGGCCTCCCAAAGTGCTGGGATTACAGGCGTGAGCCACTGCGCCTAGCCAAGTTCATTATTTCTTTAAAGGAAAATAATCGACTTTGTAAATTCTTTTTTTTTTTTTTTTAAGACGGAGTCTCACTCTGTCACCCAGGCTGGAGTGCAGTGGCGCTATCTCGGCTCACTGTGAGCTCCACCTCCCGGGTTCATGCCAGTCTCCTGTCTCAGCCTCCTGAGTAGCTGGGACTATAGGTGCCTGCCACCATGCCCGGATAATTTTTTTTGTAGTTTTAGTAGAGATGGGGTTTCATTGTGTTAGCCAAGATGGTCTCGATCTCCTGACCTCATGATCCACCCATCTCGGCCTCCCAAAATGCTGGGATTACAGGCGTGAGCCACCACACCTGACCCTTAAATTCTTTTTTTTTTTTTTTTTTTTTTTTGGGATGGAGTCTCACTGTGTCGCCCCGGCTGGAGTGCAGTGGCGCGATCTCAGCTCACTGCAAGCTCTGCCTCCCGGGTTCATACCATTCTCCCGCCTCAGCCTCCGAGTAGCTGGGACTACAGGCACCCGCCACCACGCCTGGCTAATTTTTTGTATTTTTAGTAGAGACGGGGTTTCACCGTGTTAGCCAGGATGGTCTCGATCTCCCGACCTCATGATCCGCCCGCCTCGGCCTCCCAAAGTGCTGGGATTACAGGCTTGAGCCACCGCACCCGGCTAAATTCTTAATAGAAACTTTTCTTCCTGATTTCATTCAAAAAGGAAATTAATCTCATTATTATTCAAGCTAATGTTTATCTTGTGTCACAGAGTGTGGAAA
Organism: Piliocolobus tephrosceles; assembly: GCF_002776525.5. Classification (NCBI taxonomy): domain Eukaryota; kingdom Metazoa; phylum Chordata; class Mammalia; order Primates; family Cercopithecidae; genus Piliocolobus; species Piliocolobus tephrosceles. Next base: position 57,474,398 of record NC_045455.1, read on the forward strand.
TTATTTATCCAACAAATATTTATTGAGGACCTACTTTGCACCAGGGCCATTTTAGGCCCTAAAGTTACAACAGTAGTTAAAATAATGTCCCTACTGTCTTGGAGCACACATTCTAGTAAGACAGACAGTGGACAAGTGAGCAAATATATGATGTGTCCAGCCATCATGAGTCCTGTGAAGGAAAACATGACAGGGAAGGATAGAGCATTGCAAAGGGCAAATGCTATTTTAGATGGGTGGCTAGAGAAGGCCTCTCTTTTTAGGTAGTGTCTGAACAGAGACCTGAAAGAAATTTTTATGGGACCAGGCCCTGATAATAACCACGTGACAGGCATGTCAAGCATAAAGGAAGAAGGAAATGGGCATTAGTGCTAATGAAATGGTTGGCTGTTATATTTTAGTTTATTCTTAAAACTCTGTGATTACTTTAAACCTGTCTTACTCTGTTGACTGTTTCTTTGTTTAGTCTATGTAAGAAGACTACTTATTTATTGAGAATAATTACTTTAAATGTGTTTTATAATGTGCACAGTCCTTGGTTTTCATGGTGATAAGTTTTATGTTTCGTTTTTCCTTACTGTAGAAAATCAGAAAGTGCAGATGACAGAAGGGTCACGTTCACACTACAATATCAATTGCAACTCAACAAGGACTCCAGTCGCCAAGGAGCTTAATTATAATCTAGACACTCATACGTCTACCGGGAGGATCAAGGCAGTTGAGAAGAGGGAAGCCTGTAATGTAGAAAGCAACAGAAAAAAGGAAACAGAACTTCTTGGCTCTTTTTCTAACAATGAATCAGTTCCCGAAGTTGAAGCCCTGCTGGCGAGATTACGAGCTTTATAAGTTAAACTGGTTTAAAAAAAAATGATTAAGCCAAATATAAAGCCATGCTCTAAACTATAACACTTGAAAAAATTGCTTTTATGTAAGTGACTTTATATAGTTTTAAATTATGACATATATTAGAAAAATAAAGCTAAATATATGATTGCAATGCTTTTTCTGTGTACTGGAGGTTTTGGTTTATTCAAGATTGTAATGGGCTTTAATGCTTTTTTTTGTCTCCTGGTATTCCTCTGTTCTATATTTGGTGGTTAAATTATACATATTGCTTTAGAGAGCAGCTAGGTGGCCATGTGTTCAGCAGTGTGTCCTAAAGAAAATACCATCTTTCTAAGCCACTGGAATTTTTACTTTACTATTTTTAACCCATTAACGGATGTCAGGTCATCAACCTCAAGTCTTTACATATCCATGTATATTCCATATATATTGTTTATATAGGCCCAGGTTTCTCCCTAATTGGGATCTATATACTACCAGCACAACATCAAAAACATGTAATTGAATACATTAGGGCTATATATGTAAGGAAATGACTGGTGACCTCATTATCATCATTGTTGAATTCGTGTTAAGTAGACCCTCTAGGGGACCATAAAGCAATAGAGCACGTAATGAAAAAAGATACAGTAAGAATGTATGCACTGTCTTTGCCAAATGCATGTGCTTTTGTGTGACGTGAATATAAACAGTATTGCAGTGCTGCCGAAACTCTTGGTCTTAGCTAAGAGAGTATTTTTCCCCTTGTAATTATGACTCTGAGATAAAATTGCCATTTTGAAATTTCCAAAGTAACAACATTTTTTTATTTTATGAATAAACTTGGAATTGCAATTTCTCTGATCTGACAATCAATAACTTTAACAAAGATCTAAATTAGTGTGTCAAGGGAAGTTTTCCTATGCAAATGTAATATTACCTCATTTGGGCATCATTGCTCTGTTAATTCTATATCAAAGAAAATAAACTTGCTACTTGCACTAAATGAAAAAAAATGCTTTCTTTTGTCTCTTTTTTTGAAAACATATTCTGTGGATAAGCTGGGAATAGCCTGTGCTATGCAGTCTGTCTAAGCATCTATTTTGCTTTATTACATGTAATAAGTAAGTGACTGTTCTTTTACTTTCAGTTAAAAAGCAGTTATATGGAACTAGTCAGGCAAGGTCTATTGCTTTTTATTTCCTTAAGTTGCCACCTCCTTTCAGCTCCAAGTTAATAAAGTTAATTAATTAGAACTATGAACCAGGCCCTGTTTATAGACATTGGAGAACAGAGTATTCTCTACAGCCAGTGTAGGAATAAATGTGAAGCTGTATGTGTTGCTGAAGTGTGCATTTTGCCCTCCAGTTGCAATTCCTGTTTTTCTGAAAACAAACCTTAAAAATCAAGAAAGGTGAAGGACATTTACACATTTAAGCTGACAGCACCCCTAACAACAAGGCAGGATTGTTTTGTTTAGGAAAGAATTTAAATGAAAGAACTCTGACTATCAGTTCTTAATGTGATTTTGCAGACTTGGATTTTTCAGAAACAAAACTTAAATTCAACTGGATAGTTTGGACACACCAGGAAGCAGGTAAACACTCTGGAAACTTGGGACCAGGGAGCAGCCACAGGGAAGAAGCCTGGCAAGTAAAGGAAAGTGAAGATGACGGAGACTCCCGGGGCAGAGGAAGACAGGGTAGTCCAGTAAAGGAGCAGTCAAACTCCAGAGCATCTGTCTGCCCGGGCTGAGGACAACTTTCAAGCAAGAGGGCCAGAAGCCCAAGGCTAGCAGAGTATCAGAAGCGGCTGGCCACCCGCAGGTCAGCAGCCAACACTCCCTCTCCCTTGATGACAGCAGCTGGCTCCAAAAGGGACCATAGCTGTGGAAAGGAAACCTCTAAACGGCTGATAAAGGTGAGTACCAACTCAAGGAACAGATCATTTGGAGTTACTTTACTTGCTAGATGCCCCTTCAGCAATGGGCTAGAGGTATGATTAGGGTTTTAAAATGCATATTTCCTTAGCCAAACCATAGCAATGACATTAAATTTGAGGGCAAGCATTAAGGTACAAGTTTATTTTTTTTGGAATAAGCAGTTTGTTCATTTGAATGAGCCAGTATGATTATTAATTTTTTTTTTTTTTTTTTTTTTTTGAGATGGAGTCTGTCGCCCAGGCTGGAGTGCAGTGGCGCGATCTCTGCTCACTGCAAGCTCCACCTCCTGGGTTCACACCATTCTCCTGCCTCAGCCTCCCGAGTAGCTGGGACTACAGGCGCCTGCTGCCACGTCCGGCCAATTTTTTTGTATTTTTAGTAGAGACGGGGTTTCACCTTGTTAGCTAGAATGGTCTCAATCTCCTGACCTTGTGATCTGCTCGCCTCGGCCTCCCAAAGTGCTGGGATTACAGGCATGAGCCACTGTGCCCGGCCAATGATTAATTTTATGTGTCAACTTGACTGGGCCAAAGGATGCCCCAGACAAGCGGTATGGCTTTATTTCTGGGTGTAGCTGTAAGGGTGTTTCTGGAAGGGATGTGCATTTGCATCCATAGACTGAATAAAGAAGATAGCCCTACCGCTGTAGGTGGGCATCATCCAGTCTCCTGAGGGCCAGAATAGAACAAAGTGGAGGAAGGGCAAATTTGCCCACTCTACTTGAGTTGGGATATCATCTCCTGCCCTTGCTCATTGGCCTTCCTGGTTCTTGGACCTTTGAACTCAGACTAGGATTTACATCACGGGCTTTTCTGCTTCTCAGGCCTTTGAACTTGGACTGGCATTACACCTTCAGCTGGCAGGTGGCAGATAGTGGGACTTCTCAGCTTCCAAAATCACCTGGTCCAATCCCTCATAATAAACCGTGTGCTCTCCTTCTTCTCTCTCTTTCTTTTGACTGTCTCTCTTTCTCTAAGTTGTTTGCGTGTGTGTATGTGTGTGTGTGTGTGTGTGTGTCTTGACAAGGATGTTCCATCCAGGCCAGTGACAAACCCCATGATATGGTTTGGCTGTGTCCCCACCCAAATCTCATCTTGAATTGTAGCTCCTATAATTCCCATGTGTCATGGAAGGGACATGGGACACAGGTCTTTCCCATGCTGTTCTCGTGATAGTGAATAAGTCGCATGAGATCTGATGGTTTATAAAGGGGAGTTCCCCTGCACAAGCTCTCTCTTGTCTGTCTCCATGTAAGACATCCCTTGCTCTTCTGCCATGATTGTGAGGCCATGTGGAACGGTGAGTCCATTAAACCTCTTTCCTTTATAAATTACCCAGTTTTGGTTATATCTTTATTAACAGAGTGAGAACAGAATAATAAACCCCTGATCCCAGAAAGATCATTGTGCCCTTTCTCATGTTAGTGTAGAGAATTTGGCTAGAACACAGACAACTGGGTGGTCATTGTGTTGTCCTAGAGCAATGACCCACTGCTAACAAGTTTTCCCCAACAAATACTTAAAGTAACTTAAAAATAATGGAAGTAATCTCATTACATGAGCTTGTATCTCCTTTATTGTTAACATATTTGCATATTTAAACAAAATATATCAAAGACACCTAGTTTTTATATGTGGAAGTGGGTATTTCAATAATTCATATCAAAATCTTCCAGTAAATCTAAAAAACACAATCTATAACAACTTGCTCCAAAAGTTTTTTAGTTGTTAACATACTATTTATTCAAAAACAAGAACTATTAATGACATTAAAATACTAGTTTACCCATAAGTGATCATTTCCTGGGTGATTCATTTTTATTTTAAAATATGATAATCTGAAATAGATCTGCATTTAGCTAGAAACTAAATTATTTAGGCTATAACATACATTTGTGCTAGATTTCCTCTGATTAACTAAGCTTTCTTTGATATGTAAACACACGTAGACTGGAAATATTTTTGGTAATAAGTTGTGTGGCAAACTTGTAGGGACTATGTGACTTTTGGAAAGTAATAGGTCCTAATATGTAAACTGCTAGTTTGATTGAAAACCAAAAAAGTGACATGTACTTTCTTTGCCTTTCGTATAAATTATTTAAAATGTTGAAATGTAAGAATTGTAGCTGGCAGTGACCTGGTAATCATTTTTGTCTGGTGAATTCTTAAATGGTAACCAGGCATGAGGGTTCTTAAAATATGTCCTAGGGCCGCATTGTTCAATCGCTTTGCCGAAGAGCTGCTGTTTAGCAAAACACGTGGAGTTCCCAAAGACCCACAGAGACCGGACAGTATTTCAGAACTGAATCCAGATCTTCCGTAAAATGAAAATAATGGAACCTTGATCCATGAAAGTTCATTATTCCCAAGCAGACCTTTGCCTTTTAAAGTGGATCTAAGAAGAAGGTTAAAGCTAGAATGGGGGATAGGGCTTGAAGTAGAACAAAATGTCCTCTAATTAGAATTCAACTATAGAGGCCTCTTTGTCTCCTATTCAGCTAGTTATATTTGAGTGTCGTATTTTACTTCAACAATAGGCTCCCTTTAGGCATCTCCAAGAAGGAAGAATTTAAAAGGAACCTTGGTTTCTTTCAGAAAACCTCTAAAATGATAGATGTTATTCTATCCATTTTGAAACCCCAACCATTGGACAAAAAATGTTTTAAAAGCTCCAGATATTGCCTTCTTGCAATTGATATTATCAACATTCACCGTGTTCCTATGTATCTACATTATTATAGATTTCTTATTTGAAATCTAATTGTTGTAAGGCATTCTAATGATAGAATTGGAAACCAAATATCTGGATTATCTCTTTAGGACAAATTACTCATTTTCATTTACAATAGCTTTTTAAAGTATTTTAGTAAGTTTCTGTTGTGTTACTTAACTACTTTTTAACAGTATTTAAAGATTAAGACTTTCCATTTTTATCTTGACATTTTTATCTCATGTTATATTTGGACTATAACCTCATTAGCAAAAATTTATTTTTTTTCCTTATTTTGTAACTCAGGGTTACTAGCATTTATTTTAAAGATGAATGTCCAATCAGAATCTAGCTAATCTTAATATTTTATGTATAATCTGAGTTTGTGTGATTGATGGTCAAACATGAGGCCTATTATAGGAAGCTATAATAAAATAATTAGATTAAACGGATTAAAACAAATGTTCTGGTTTCTTGAGAGTGGGACTTAGTCTTCAGATATGTATATTCCAGTGGAGTTCTACCTAAAGTATCTGCTTTCTCACAGACATGACTGGTTCTGGTGGAGAATATTCATCTATGCATCAAAAAAATAGAAGGTTGACTATAAATATTTAATGTGTAACTAATTAATACACTTAATAGCCATAAAGGCAAATATAGTTAGGTGCAGATATTAGTATATAGAAATGTCTATTTACATATTCGGTAATTATTTCCTTTCAAGGCTTAATCTGTGTGAAGTATTCTCTATTAAAAGACTAAAAATTAGGCAACAAAAGCTTAGACTTCATAACTAAAGTACCCAATTCATCAGGGATGAAATCAAAATCAATTTTGATTTTAAAATGGGATATTTCTTTCCTTCCCTTATTTCAGGCACAAACACATGGCTCTTTCAATGCAAAACCAACTAGGTGCCTAATAAAAGCAAACAGGTGCCTCTCCAGCCTGAAGAAAATGACATTTTCTCTGGAGGGCCTCATCTTGAAACCTTTCCTTTCCTTAATGACCTAACGAGAGCCATTCTGATGAGTGTAAGAGCCATGACTGACATTCCACACCTGTGGCCTACCCAGGCATGAGAGTCCAATTTGACTGTGATCATAAATAAAATCTTGTAGTACTCTTATAGGATGTTTGGCAAGGACAAGAATTAAGGCACCTTTACAACTCCCCAAGGAATCTGGTGATATTTCTAACATGATCTCACACATCATTCTGTCCAGCCTGACCTTCCTTGTGTCACCTTCCTGAGTTATAGCTTGTATCCGTTACCCTCTCCTCCTTCCACAGCCTCTCCCCAAAATAAAGCATTGCTGACCTGAAGAAAACAAATCTGTTGTTTTTTTTTTTTTTTTAAATCTTTATAAGGACGTTGGTTAAAATGTTCTGGAAATCATGCCATATATTTTCTGCAAAATATTTACTGCCTCCATTAGATTAAATGTCGTATCTCCCGTTGTGAAATGAAGACTGAAGGTCTCTTAGAGATTAAGGGACCTCATCAAGGAGTGTCCAGCCTCATCCTTTAATAACTTCTGGGGCCCGGGATCTTAGAGGAAACATCTATTCACCAAGTCCACCAATTCGCCACCCAGCTTCTCAGTGATTAGTTCCTTTATGCTGGCAGTCAATGGGGAAAGTTGCCTCTCAGGCACTTCCTTGTGAATCCGCCTGGAAAAGGAGTTTTTTTTGATATTGTAATAGCTTTTCTCATACTCTCCAGAGATGCTTAACAACTTCTGTCTGATTAGCCAAAGAAAGCACACTTATATAAGAACAGGCACACTTCAAGGACACTATTAAGCATGAGGATGTTAGAGGCACACGGGGATGGCAAGCCTGCAGAGACCAAATGTCCTGTTCACAGAGAGTCACTCAGGGTGACCATTCTCTAGGCCTGGCCCAGATACAGCACAAGGAAGGCAAAGTTAGATTTTGATCAGCTCCAGTCTTCCTGAGAAGCTACACCTTTGCTACTCTTATGTCAGCTCCAGTCTTCCTGAGAAGCTACACCTTTGCTACTTTTATGGCTTCTCTTTCTCTGTTAACTGAGCCTCCTTTCACTTCTTTAGGTGGATGGTAACAGCAAAATGTTACCCTTCCAAGGGAATAATTGCATTTTAACTTACATCTGACCTATAAAGGTTAAAAGTCTACTAATGGAGAATTGGGAAGCAACAAACTAAGGGAAACTATGCTCACTTATTTAACTGAGCCCTGAATCGCACCTACCTCTTGGCATTCTTTCGGTCTGGATATCCTTGTTACCACCACCCTGGGCTTCAAAGGAAGTTACTTCCCCTTAATGATGAGGCCAAAGCACAGACAAAAGTTCCTCCATTCTTTGTGGAGTTGAGACAGGATGGGTCTTTAAAAAAGCTTGCTCTGAATAGAGAAGTGGAGAGTTAGAAAAAAGCAGCAAGAAATAGATACCCAAGCTAACAGACAACAGTTTTCATCCTCCACAGCTACCACGTGCCTCTCATTTTGAGAAAAAGCCGTTGAGTGTGTCCTCTGATAGGACAGCAGATGATGAAGGAGACCAAGGTTCATTCCTGAGGAACCATGCAGCCACCTTTCATCTTCAGGTATCTTGCAGAATAACAACCATCGATTCAGTCCTAGAATTATATCCCACACATGTAGGAGGATTGCATGGGCACTTTGGCCTTTCCTAAACCTCAGAAACGAGACAAGAGACCTTACCTGAACTGTACAGTGTTGTGAGCTCTACTAGAGTGAGTTGGACCTTGGGTTTGATGTTTGTGTTGATGTGGACATGTGGTTCCTTTGCTATAAGCTGCACAATGCTAAACAGCAACTGCCTTCAGAAGTCACACTCACCAACTGGCTGACGGGTGCACTGACTGGAGGGTGTGGGTGAGGACAGAGACCATGCACACATATGGAGAGTGAAGAGAAGGGCAGAATAAGAAGCATGAGATAAGAGGAGTTTGCTGAGGGGGGAATGAAGCAGGAGTCCTCGGCAGTGAGGGCTGGACGCTATACACATCACAAGTTCAGAGGGAGGCAGGACTCAAAGAAGACAGGAGAGCTGCCGGCCAATCCTTCAGGAACTCACATGGAGAAGATAATGAACTGACTTTCTGTGTCTCCAGAGGACAGAGCTAAAGCCAACAGATAAAAATAGAGTATAGTGTGTATGCAAAAGCATTTTAACTGTAGAGCTGCCCAGTGATGACAGAGGCTGCCCTCCAAAGTTATAAAGTCATTGAGTCTTAGAATTTGAGCAAGTTCTTAGAAGGAACATTGGAAGTCATCTCATTGGCACCCCTTGGTCTACTCCTGAGGGGGAGGTGACCTGCCCCAGCTGGAGCGCCTGTCTCCTGGCTCTTCCCACTCCCTCCTTCATCACACAGCCTCTCTCTCACCAAGCTACCTCAGCAAGCAGAGGCTAGTCTCGGTTTGGTTGGGAGATAATAAAGGAATCTATTACTCAGGGAGGAGGCTGGCATATATGAGCTCTGAAGGACTTTATCTTGCTTAGAATCAGTGTTCTGTGATTTTATGGAATCATAAGTGGGCATCCTAGCCTTGGGGCTTATCACCTTCCTCATGCCATCACATATTCCGTTTGCTTATCTCCTTGAGGGACATAATAACTGTCTTGGTTTATTCATGTGCCTGCACCAGATCTTGTAACTGAAATAAATCAGCACTGCCCTCGAAAAGAGTGGTCTGTACAGGCAAAAAGCCTAGTGGGAAGGAGCACCTGCCAAGGACCTGGGCTGCCACACTGCTCAGTCTGAGCGGTAAAGCAGCTCACGCCCAGCATGCGGAAATGCAGTGAGGAATCAAACCACTCACTGATGCGGCTTGTGCACTCACACGCCAGGCACTGTTCTAAACATGTTATGCATATTATCTTACTTTATGTATATGACAACCTTATGGGAAGAAATTACTATTGGGGCTGCATTTTAACAATGAGGGAACTCATGTGTAAAGAAGTTAAGTAACTAACCCATGGTCACACAGCTAGTACCAAGCAAACGGTAAAAATGTCAGCATTCCCAAACTCTAGACTCTGTGATCTTAGAACATCGCTGTTTCCCTGCACTGCTCTGAACTGCCCCATGGAACAACACTGGCAATTAGCACCGAACACGCTGCCTCTGCCATGCCTTGCACGCAGTTGTGCGGCTGCCCTTGTGGACGACTCTCCCCTCAGCTTCATTGTTCCAGAGTGCTAGGAATCTTCAGAAAACCTATGTACCAAAGACGACAATGGAGAAATTTCTCATTTGAGTTTCTGTCATCTCTGTTTATCTTTTAGTATAGTGTTGTGAGATAATCACATATATAAACTTAAGGTCAGTTTAAACGTGGATGTTTGCTGCCAGAGTTGGTCAAACGACCATCAGTTGACAGAAATTTCGGGTCCTCTGAGAGTGGCGCCTTCCCGTGCACTGCTCCCCCAGGAGTGCTGCTTCTGCACAGACGAACAGATGGTCAGACCCTTTGCATTTGGAAGACTCTGGAGATTTCTGCGAGTCTGGTTTGTACAGGAGGTGATGCTTCCCAAACCGTTAGCCTCTCCGCAAAGTACCAATGCTCATCAATTTTTGCTTTCTTTTTCCTTTTCTTCCTTTTTTTCTGAATTTAGGGAGAAATAGAAGCACAATACATAAATAGAAACTTTCACAAGCCTGGCTTTTTGCCAAAACAATCACTTTCTTTAAGATAGGCCTTTTAATATTATCTAAAAAATAGAGTTCTTTCAAGTGGGGTTTTCAAAATTCCAAATGTGTGAAGTTCTAAGGAGACAAGGCCACTCGTGACAGTATTTCTCACACCTTGGATTAGTAGTAAGCTGTGTGTTTTGGAATGCCATATTTTGAGAAATTTCTGACTTTCATCATTTGGATAAGAGGCAATTTTTGTTCCATTCATACTGAACATTGGCTAACAGGCAATTTATATTCCATTCATACTGAAGGTAAGAGATTTATTGTAGATGAACTAAAGTTGGTGTGGTCCTCCTATAGATAATGCCTTTTCTAGTCCATAACCAGCAATACTGACAAACAAATAATTGAGTCTTTAAAGACAACTTAAAAAGCAAATATGCTCCTGCTATTGCTAAAGCATTCCTGCGTAAGTCTTCTATCTGTTCGTCCTATTTGTTTCCACAGTTTAATCCTTATATTATATTTTTGTTATAATTATATGGAAACAAAGTTAAAAGTTCCTGACATCCTTTGCACACTGATCTAGTACCATATGTACCCATTATCTGATTTGCTTACTAAGAACAAGAGTATTCATGGTCCTGTATGGCACCTGACATAAAGCTCAATAAAATTTACTTCATCTGTAAAAAAAAAAAAAATCTAATCAACTATTTGTTGAATCAAAGAAGACCAAGGGATTCATTAGCGAATTTTCTTGGTTTATTCTTTAAAAACTCATCCTTTTATTAAATCACATGTATGTATACCCAATAGCAATTAGAAGCAAGAGTCCATCATAAGCTGTTCAGATGTCTATCCCTAACGTAGACCCATTTATTCAGTAATGCCAGGGACTGTGCTAAATACCGGGAATGTAAAGTGCAACAAGCAAATACAGCTGACCTTTGAACAATGCAGGGATTAGGGCCACTGACCCCCTATGCTGTCAAAAATCCACAGATAATTTTTGACTCCCTAAAAAGTTAACTACTAATAGCCTACTATTGACTGGAATGCTTGCTGGTAACATAATCAATTAACAGTATTTTGTGTGTTATATGTATTACATACTGTATTCCTTTTTTTTTTTTTTTTTTTGTGAGACAGAGTTTCACTCTTGTGGCCCAGGCTGGAGTGCAACAAGTGCAATCTCAGCTCACTGAAACCTCCGCCTCCTGGGTTCAAGCAATTCTCCTACCTCAGCCTCCCAAGTAGCTGGGATTACAGGCATGCACAACCATGCCCAGCTAATTTTTGTATTTTTAGTAGAGACGAGGTTTCACCATGTTGGTCAGACTGGTCTCGAACTCCTGACCTCAAGTGATCAGCCACCTCAGCCTCCCAAAGTGCTGGGGTTACAGAGGTGAGCCACTCCGCCCTCCTACATACTCTGTTCTTAACGAAAGCTAGAGAAAACTATTAAGAAAATCATAAGGAGGCCGGGCACAGTGGCTCATGCCTGTAATCCCAGCACTTTGGGAGGCCGAGGTGACTGGATCACGAGGTCAAGAGATTGAGACCATCCTGGCCAACGTGGTGAAACCCCATCTCTACTAAAAATACAAAAAATTAGTGAGGCGTGGTGGCGGGCACCTGTAGTCCCAGCTACTCGGGAGGCTGAGGCAGGAGAATGCCGTGAACCCGGAAGGCAGAGGTTGCAGTGAACCAAGATTGCACCACTGCACTCCAGCCTGTGTGACAGAGCAAGACTCTGTCTCAAAAAAAAAAGAAAAAAGAGAAAAGAAAAGAAAATCATAAGGAAGAGAAACTAAATTTACTATTCATTAAATGGAAGTGGATCATCATAAAGGTCTTCATCTTCATTGTCTTCACCTAGAGTAGGCTGAGGAGGAGGAAGAAGAGGGGTTGGCCTTGCTGTCTCAGGGGCAGCAGAGGCAGAAGAAAATCTATGTGTATAAGTGGACCCACATAGTTCAACCCCATATTGTTCAAGAATTAACTATATGGTCCCTCCCTAGAGGGGTGCATAATCTAACAGAGAAGACAAACATAGGATAACTGTGTTTGGTGTAAGAAGTACAGGTTTAAGGGGAGAATATAATGGAAGGCTAACAGAGCTGAAAGGGGGATCAGGGAAGCCCTCCTGTGTAGCGACTTAAGTTGAAGTTAAGAGGATGTGCAGGACTAGACAGAGGTGGGAAGGAGTGGAAGAGTTCCAGGTAGAAGGAACAACATGTATAACAGTTTGTAAGAGGGAAACAGCATGAAATTTTCATTTGGGGCACAAAATAGGTCTGAGATTGAGGGTAAGCTAAGCATATTGCAGCTTCTATAGCATTAAAGTTCATACTTTTTAAAAAAGTCATTGGAATTTATTTTTGGGAGAGAGGGCTGTATAAATTTTACCAAGCCAACTACAAAATGAAAACAACTAATAATTACTCATGGTATCAAACTTCCTTAAATTTTGTTTCATCTTCATAAAAATGTATATAATTTAGAAGGCTTCAACCTTTAATTAATTTTAAATGCATTAAGATTTCTATTTTTAAGGTATTGCAAGGTGAACATCTGTTATATTAATTATTCCAAAGATTTCTCTACACTAAATTATCTTGGTATTTAAGACAAGCACATCACCTTCCTACATGATACAAGTATATTTTTTTCAAGTATACATTTCAATATATGCTTTCATGTGTGATTTTAGAAAGTAACCATACAGTTTGAGATGAAGTCTGTCACACCAATTTTTAACATTGCTGGTACAAAATGCCATTAGATCATCCACATCACCATGGGATGTACATTCTTTAGAAATGATGGGAAGAAAAAAAAGAATATGTAAAAATAGCCATTTTGTCTGATTTTTCAGAGAGCCCTTTTTTCCTCCATAGATACATACTTTTATGACAACTATGACCAGTGGTGTTTTGTCTAAGATCCACGCAGGCAAGGTTGTATCCACTAGGGAGCTTCCCGGAGACAGTAATTTTCAAACAATAGAGGAAAAATGCGTAGATCAGCCAACTAATTTATGCTACATCAATTTTACACACCCAGAAAGCATGAAACTTTAATATGATCTCACCAAAGTCAAGCAAGACAAACAGAAGCTACCAAAACAGGCTTGGCCCTTTCATCTAAACAAGCTTATGTCATGCTGGCTTTCAGAATACAATGGATTCCGAAAGGGCAGGGTGGCCATGCTTCTAAACGTATGTTATATTAGACAGCAAAGAACTACAAAAGACTCTCAAAGCCAAGTGTCTGGACCCAAGTTGATTAATGTGCAGCTTTATTTCACTCCAGGGGCAAAGGACTAGAGGGAAAAGAAAAAAAAAAAAAAAGGACCATAAGCTCATTTGACAACTGTAAAGGTCACAGAGAAAATGATGGTAGGTAACGTGAAGCTGTCAGAGACCCCATACTCAGAAGCATGCAGCAGAGGCCCCAGGAGTGAGGTGCCAGGTGGGTGTTGGCCATCAGAGGGTTCAGGCCAAGGGAAACGCGTGTCCCTAGAATTCTCAGTTCTAGTTCAGGGTTCTCATCCCTAGTAAGAGACAGGAAGCAGATCATCCAGGACTAGGAGTCTCAGCCACCCTCTTGGAGAACTTAGGGCCCTCATTGTGGTCAGATATCTCAAACTCGCCTGCTCACAATGGCTCCTGGCAGCTCCTAACACAGGCCTCCCTGTCCAGTGACACGACAAAATAGCAGTGCCAGGTAATCACCATCATTCCTCATCGTGAAGCAAGGCTGAGGGACAGCTACAGCGATCGCAGGGCGCAGGATAGGTGCTCCAGTTTGATTGCTTCAGGGAAAGCTGCAAGCGAACAACCTGAAGAAGTACTTGTCCTCCAGGATTATCTAAAGGACAAGCAAGCCTTCCAGAACTGCTCTTTTATGAATTCCATAGCATTAGAATCCTGGGTAAAAATGGAAACAAATAGAACATTTAAGAGTAAATCTTTGCATCCCTAAAGGCTCTTCAGTCATTTCTCAAGTGTTTGTCAGTGGACTGAAGCATCTGCTCCCCAAAAATGGTAACCAAGAATTACAACTGGTATCTGTAGAGATCAAAGCCACACCCCCAATTTCTGGGCCTTGCCCTTCCGCACACTTTCCCAATTCATTCAGTGAAGGGCTACAGTGCTGTTGGGGGAACTAACAGATTTTCCTTGAAAAGTGGAAAGAGCATAGAAAAGAATCTTATGATTAACACAATCTCATAAAACTTCAATATCATTATGACAGAAACAAAAAGATTCATACTTAGGAATTCACAACCTTTTTCCAACCTCTGTTCCTTTCCCTGGACCTTTCCTTCTAGCCCAGTGTAGTGAACAAGGCATGGAGTATCTGAAGGAACTGTAGCAGGATTTGCCTTGAAAATAACAGAAGAGCTAGCAAAAGAAGAGGGAGAGGAAAGAGGAGGAAAGCAAAGAGACGGCCATGGGAGAGATGTTTGAGCAACCACTGTAGGGAACTGGTAGAGATGGACGGGTGAAGAGGAATTTTGAAACATTTTTCTGTGTGTCCCGTGTATAAAGTCTTGCAGCACTCCTTGCAGAAATCTTTAGTCAATATTCATATAATTTCTCAAGGCTTCTAGAGTCAGATTTGTGGGATATGTGTAAATGGCTCCACTACATTTGAGTGCCATCTGAGATAGGCTAATGAAGAACAGTCAAAACAGCAGGCTCATTCTGGAGGAGACAACTCTCCTGAAATGTCTGCAGCATCTTCCAGAACAGCCCATGTTACAGGAGCCTCCCCTTATCCGCAGGCATACGTTCCAAGACTTCCAGTGGATGCCTGAGACCAAGGATGGTTCCAAGCCCTATGCAAAAAATGTTTTTCCTGTACGTACACATCTATGATAAAGTCTAGTTCATAAATTTGGTACAGTAAAAGACTAACAGCAATGACTAAGAAAATAGAATGATTGTAATAGTAAACTGTAATAAAATTATGTGAATGTGGTCTTTCTCTCTGAAAATATCTTATTGTGCTGTACCACAGGTAACTGAACAGTGGAAAAGAAACTGAGGATCGGAGAGGACTACTGGAGTATTGAGTTTTAGTTATAACCATCATTTTAAACCTTTGGTTTTCTCTAAATAGGAAATTTCTGCTATTTTTCCACTTTGAAAACTACAGTTTCAGCTTCCACATCACATTCCCACCTGTAATTGTAACAAACCAAATGGATGTAGTGGAAAACACTGCTCTGTGTAACGTTTGGCATCTGAGATGTACCCCACAGAGTGTGCCTCTGTTACACACTGAGTGAAAAGATGAACAGTTTTGCACCCAGGAGATCAAATTAACTAATGAGGTAAATCTGACATTCATGGGTGAAACACCACACAGTGTTTGAGGAATCCTCTGAAGAGGACTGTTACAAATAAAGTCATTAGAGAAAAAAATTTCATTCTCAAGCCATTACGAGCCACTCTTGAGAATATGCCACTGTTTTCTTTAGGGTAGGCAAGATAGTGGAAACAAGCAGACCCAAAGACTCAAGGCCTGACAGCAGCTAATCTCCTGAGCACACGTGGTCTAGAGAGGTTTGAGGTGGCAGCAGCGGTGGGAGTAGCATGCTCCACACAGTCATTCAGAGCCCCAGGCTGATGGTAACTTTGCCATTTCAGCATGTGGCTTTGTGGTTGCCGTTGGTGGGGAGGTGAGTCAGGTGAGGGGTAGGTAGCCTGAAGGAAAAAAGAGTTTGGAGGAGGGGATGTGGGAGTTTTTGATGGCCAGGCCTAGAAGTAGCAGGCAGCACTTGTGCTCACATTCCATTGAAGAGAACTTAGTCACCTCATGATAGAGAAGGCTGAGAATGCTAATCTAGCTGTGTGCCCAAAGGAGGGGAAACCAGTGGGCAAAACAACAGTCTCTACCACAGCCATTTCTCTGATCTGATTTTCTGCTTTTAAATATATTATTTACACATATTAATAATTATAGAAGTCCAACAATGTGGAAATCCTCTGTTAGAAGGTGACTTAGTCTTATGCAACAGCATGAATTACAGATTTCTGTTTCGATAAAATGATCTCTTGAGGGGAGAATGATTGCCAAAATACTAACTTCCATGTGGGAAAAGATGATGACAATGAGAGCAGATATGGGGCTTTACAGTTTCTAAAGCACAGCCCACCTTAGGAAATTCAATTAGAACATTAAAAACTACAACCAAAATAATGTTTTCAGGGCAACTTCTAGGGAATTACAAACACTGGTCTTTTCAAGACACAGAAAAGTCCCCTTGTTACATCCTGCAATCAGATGAGTTTAGTTTTATACATATCTGGGGTATCTTATGTTAACATTATAAATGAAAACATAAAGAAACTAAAAGTCACCTGAAATTTCACCAAAGATCATCACCACTAACATTTTGGGAGTGAGGTGTTTTGTTTTGTTTTGTTCTCAATGAAATATCTGATTCCTTAATTCATGTAAGTCAGATGTTGTGACCTGAGCTGTCACCTCATTGGCCAGTGCAAAATCCCCCTCATCACATCTAGGACCCCATCGTCTCCTTCATGGGATCGTACAATTCTCCCAAGCTGAAATCGTGCCAGAGAAATCAGGAAGGGAATGTGGGATCTTAATCTATGTTTTTCTCCATCTTCACCATAGACCCTTCGGCTACCAAAGGTGCTGCTGAGAACTGGTTCTCGGGTTCCCTTTGTGCATTCCACTCTTGGCATTTAGAGGCACCCTTGAATGTATCCTGTGGCCAACTTCACTGACCCTAGACTAAGGGAGACCATGTAGAGTGCCACAGTTTGTGTTCTGCCTCCACAGACTTTCTCAATTTTGTGTTCACCATCTCTTACTTTTGTGATATTTCCATATATGTGTGTGTGTATATATGTATGTATACATATGTATGTGTGTATGTGTATATATACACACACTCTCAAACAATGCGTTTTGGTCTCTCTTCCAACCATTCTCATCGCATTACTTTCCTCTAGAAGTTTAGAAATTATGCATTTTTCTTTTAGTTGTTTCCCTAGCTATTTTGATAGTCTAGCTTTAAAAATCTAAAGTTAATTGTTTTTATTACTATTCTTCCAAATAATGCAAGCTCTAAATAAATAACACCAATTAGGCCCTCCAAAACTATATGCTTAAGTTGTCCAATATTTTACTTCAACCTCTCTTTAGCTCAATATATTTGACATTCTTACTGCTGTTTTACACAATTTTTTCTTCAGCCCAAACCTTTCTGGAACCATCTTGCACCTACTTTCAAAAATTGCCTTAGTAAAACTCTATTGGTGGTAAACTCTCTCAGTTTTTGTTTGACAGAGATTTTCTTTATTTCACTCTCATTCTTGAAAGATTTTATGTTTGCAGATTTTCTTTCAGCACAATGATGATATTATTCCACGCGTTGCACTATGGCTGTTGAGACATCAGTTGTCAGTCTAACTGCTGTTCTTTAAAAGTAATCTCCCTTTTCTCTCTCACTGCTTTCAAATATCATTATCTTTGGGATTCTGCAGCTTCACCATGACATATCTAGGTATTGTTTTGTTTGTATTTATTCTTCCTAAGATTCATTGAATTTCCTGAATTTGAGCTCTGATGTATCTCCATAATTCTGAAAAATTCTGGCTATTATCTCATCAAATATTGCTTTTCTGTTCTATAATCTTTGGCACTTCTATTAGATACATATAAGAGTTTGTCTATCTTCTATGTCTCTTAACTCTGCTTTAAAATATTCTATGTGAGCCAGGTGCAGTGGCTCACGTCAGTAATCCAAATAATTTGGGAGACAAAGGCTGGCAGATCATTTGAGGTCAGGAATTTGAGACCAGCTTGGGCAACATGACAAAACCCCATCTCTACTAAAAATACAAAAATTAGCTGGGAGTGGTGACGCATGCTTATAATCCCAGCCACTCAGTTGGCTGAGGCAGAAGGATCACTTGAACCTGGGATTCAGAGGTTGCAGTTAGCCAAAGTTGTGCTGTGCCCAGAATTGGTGAGTTCTTGATCTCGCTGACCTAAAAAATGAAGCCGCAGACCCTCACGGTGAGTGTTACAGTTCTTAAAGACGGTGTGTCCAGGGTTTGTTCCTTCAGATGTTCAGATGTGTCTGGAGTTTCTTTCTTCTGGTGGGTTCGTGGACTACTGGCTTCAGGAGTGAGGCTGCAGACATTTGTGGTGACTGTTACAGCTCTTACAGACGGTGCGTCTGGAATTGTTCATTCCTTCCGGGTGGGTTCGGGTCTTTGTGGATTCAGGAATGAAGCTGCAGACCTTTCTGATGAGTGCTACAGCTCCTAAATGCGGCCTAGACCCAAAGGGTGAGCAGTAGCAAGATTTATTGGGAAGAGCAAAACACCAACGCTTCCACCACGTGGAATGAAACCCTAGTGGGTTGCCACTACTAATACCAGCAGCCTGCTTTTATTCCCTTATCTGGCCCCGCCCACATCCTGCTGATTGGTCCATTTTACAGAGAGCTGATTGGTCTGTTTTACAGAGAACTGATTGGTCCGTTTTGACAGGGTGCTGATTGGTGCGTTTACAATCCCTGAGCTAGACACAGAGTGCTGATTGGTGCATTTACAATCCTTTAGCTAGACACAAAGGTTCTCAAAAGTCCCCACTAGATTAGCTAGACACAGAAAACTGATGGGTGCATTTACAAACCTTGAGCTAGACACAGGGTGCTGATTGGTGCATTTAGAATCCAGCTAGACATAAAAGTTCTCCAAGTCCCTACCAGATTAGCTAGATACAGACTGCTGATTGGTGCATCCACAAACCCCGAGCTAGACACAGAGTGCTGATTGGTGCATATACAATCCTCCAGCTAGACATAAAAGTTCTCCAAGTCCCCACCCGACTCAGGAGTCCAGCTGGCTTCCCCTAGTGGATGCGGCCGGGGGCTGTGGGTGGAGCTGCCTGTCAGTCCCTCACCACATGCCGCACTTCTCAGCCTTTGGGTGGTCGATGGGACTGGGCACTGTGGAGCAGGGGGCAGTGTCCATCGGGAGGCTCTGGCCGTGTGGGAGTCCCCGGGGTGGGGGCGTTCTCAGGCATGGCAGGCTGCAGGTCCCAAGCCCTGCCCTACACAGAGGCAGCTGAGGCCTGGCGACAATTTGAGCACAGCACCGGCAGGCAGGCAGTGCTGGGGGACCTGGTGCACCCTTTGCAGCTGCTTGCCCCAGGTGCTAAGCCCCTCACTGCCTGGGGCCAGCAGTGCTGGCTGGCCGCTCCATGTGCAGGGCCGGCAGAGCCCACACCCACCCAGAACTCATGCTGGCCTATGAGCACCATGCACAGCCCTGGTTCCCGCCTGCGTTTTCCCTCCACACCTCCCACAAGCAGAGGGAGCCAGCTTCAGCCTTGGTCAGCCCAGAGAGGGGCTCCCACAGTGCCATGGTGGGCTGAAGGGCTCCTCAAGCACCACCAGAGTAGACGCCAAGGCCAAGGAGGTGCCCAGAGCGAGGGTTGCTAGCACGTTGTCACCTCTCAGTGCCACTGCACTTCAGTCTGGGAAACAGAGTGAGATGCCATCTCAAAAAAAAAAAAAATTATATTTGATGTTCTATATGGTACTCTGAATAATGTCTTCCAAACTATCTTTCAGGATACTAACTTCTTTCCATCTGTGTTTAATCTTCCATTTAACCCACCCACTGAATATTTGATATTAATTATTATATGGTTCAATTTTAGAACTCTGCTTGTTTCTTTTCCAAATCTCCTTGTTTGCTTCTGATAGTCTCTCATTCCTTTCTCATCTTTCTAAGTTTCTCATACACACATTTACTTACACATACTAAATGTGTTATTTTATACTTTGTGTCTGATAACTCTAGTATCTAAAGATGTTGCCAGCTTATATCTGCTGGCTCTTGCATCTGGTACCTTGTTTCTTTCCTTTTTGACTGCATGCTCATTTTCTTTGGCACATTATTTGTGAGAGTTCTTTAGGCCTGGGTTGAATTTGCATGTCCTCAGAGAATATCTGCACTTGCTTCTGCCGGTTGCCTGGGGCCACGGCTAGCTTGAATTTTCTTGGACTAACTGCATCAGATAATGAGAACTCTGGCCCCATGAGGCCTGACACATCCTCAGAGGAGGTTTCCCTTCTGTCTGCTCAGTGCCAAGGTGGTCCTAGACACTTTTCCTAGTTTTCCCCTTCTATTCAACAAGGTGTGTTTCTCATTCGCCCCAACAGTAAAGGGCCAGGCCCTTGCTTCATTGTGTCCCCTTCTCCCTGAGCAACCACCATAAAGAGCAGGTGTGGTGGCAATGCCCTGAGAATGGAAACTGTTTCCGTGCTCGCTCAGCTCACAGGATCCTGCTTTAATTTCACTTTTGACCTCTGCAGATTCCTTAATTTCTGTCCAGCTCAGCAATGTATTTAAATAACTTAATTTTTTTTTTTTTTTAGCTGAACTTTTAGTTGTTTTCAGCAGGAAAATCGTTCAGGCTATTTTTTCTACAATAAAGCCAATAACTAGTTTTGTCAGTTTTTTTCCTCATAATGTCATCTTCTAAAAAATATATAGAATTTTGTATTTTCTAAAAGAAAAATTGATAATGTTGTGTATTATTTATTTTCATATACTTAGAAAGAATTATACACACTTATTCCAAGATTATAAAAATATTTAAGTACGTGTTTTTCTAGTTTGGCTTTTTTCCCATTAAAATATTTGATTCCTTGGCTACTTATTGTGAGACTCCATTGATAGGTGATTTATCAGAGCAGCCAGGGCAGGCGCAGGGGCATTCTCTGCGTTTGCTTTGAAGCCCCGATGCCAAAGCACATTATCAGGTCTGAAGGTCATTGTTTCCATAGAAAACAATGACTTGTGGTTAATACCACCCTGTTGGCATATAACAAGGGAGATGACTGGTGATAATGTGAGGACTGAGAGTTCACTGCAGCCTACATCTGTCCTTCAGCTGCATACTACATCTGGCCTTCAACAGCATCCTGTCTGCTTGCCCTATATTTTCATGCTGCCCTTGCCTCCTGGGAAGGATGGGATATGTCTGTTCTTTAGAATGAAGGCTCTGAATCCTCCTTGACTCTAGGTATAACCCGGAGGCAAAGTGCCCACCCAGCAGAGGATGGACAAAGGCTGATTTCACTGGGTTTTTATTTGCCACTGTTTAGGTCAAAGGCATTTGACCACAGCTGCTTGTGGTTAGGCTGCTGGAGAAATTAGCAGAAGGAGGAGCATGATGATCCCAGACAACCTTTCCTGGAAAAAGCCCAGTTTGTTCTCACCTGCTGAGTTCTGCATTCCTGTCAGGTGCTCTGGAATTTAAACTACTGTTTATTAGTTTCTGTGGATTCTCTTTGTGGAAAGATTTATTGTTCTTGCATTTCTTGGGTACAAAATGTCTATAAAAACTTCTGAGGCATCTTTGGGGATTTTACAATCAGGAAGTAGAAAATTATATTTCAAAGCTGAAGCTAATGAGAGATCATCCTGTAATAGGTGAGATATAACGCTCTGTGTCTGTGGAGGGAAGGGATGAAGGAAACAGGCAATTTGACGGCTGCTGTTCTCTGTCACCAGAAAAAATTTCAACTTTACAACCTGACAAGGAGGGTTTGCAGCCTAGAACACATCAAACCTCAAGTGGAAAACAAGTGTTACCCATGCAGGTAACCATGCATTTTCACAAAGTCATCTGGCTTCAGGATAATGAGTCCATTATTTCTCTGGAATGACTTTCAATAGAATTTCTCTGTGAATACATTTCAAATTTGAACAGCACTCAGGGTTGCACGCGGAAAAGCTACCAGGCTGTAAGTGGAGCTGTGCCACTCATTCTCCATCTGCACCTCAGGTCTGTGTTCTGGCCTTCTCTATGTGGCAGGAGGTTGCTCTCTAGAAAGAGCTTCACTAATCTCCCCATTCTCTGGATTCTGGTTGGGTTTGTGTAATGGGGGCACCAGTAGGAGACCACAGGGCAGGATGTAAAAGCACTCAGGGTACCAATTTCCTCAGTCCCCTTGCTAGTCCCTACCTGCCCTGCCGAGGTTCCTGCCGGATGGCCCCTCTGTGGCCTCCAGGAGCAGGGACTCTCCCTTTGCCCCTTTAGGTTCAGGGGTGCTCGGGGCTTCCCCAACCCTTGTTGGTTCTACCATACCTGCCCATACCCTTGTAAGTCATCTGTCCTTCAGCTGCATACTACATCTGGCCTTCAACAGCATCCTGTCTGCTTGCCCTGTCTGCTTGCCCTGATAATGTGCTTTGGCATTGGGGCTTCAAAGCAAACGCAGAGAATGCCCCTGCGCCTGCCCTGGCTGCTCTGATAAATCACCTATCAATGGAGTCTCGAGAAGAGACTCTAGCAAATGAACAGATTATTGAATTTGTTCAGGTCATTCGAAGTATGCGAGCCTATCTTGGATAAAGAAAGCAAATAGGTCTGTCTCTTCTGTGTCACATTCTTCATGATGCAGGCTCTTGAATAGAAGGGGGCAGAGCCAACCCTAAGGCTAGATTCACCCTAGCTAATTTTATTAGGTAATTTCTGGTTAGTGCACCAGGCTGTTGATGTATTTTGATAATTTCAGAAAGAGATATATACTTTGTTTGCTTTCTGGAGATGGATTTGCTTGGGGCTGATTTCACTTTTCCTTCTTAAAACCCTCCTTGTCTGCCTCCTGTGGCTTTCTGCAGTCCTGGGTCACTTAGTACCTTTTCCTCTCTTCACTCAGTGTCTACCTGAAGATCATCACCAGGGTCTGTCCTTGGGCACCTTCCCTCTCTCCTGTCTCTCAACCCTTCACCCGAATCTGCATCTACATCACCTGTCCCTTGCTTAAGTCCCACACTTGCTCTAGTCTGCTAGCTACCCCACTGCATGTCCTCCTAACACCTTAAACTGGACACATAAGCTCAGTTGGCCATTTCCCCTCAACACCAAAGCAATCTTTCTCCTAACATCCTTGTTTCTCTCCTATTAGCTGTATGTCGTTATCTAATACCCAGGATAAAACCTTGGAGATAATTTTGCAGTATTCCTCATCTGCCCACTTTCAGTCTTTTCAGGTGAAATTCATCGTCTCTTATCTTGAGTGTTGGAACAGGCGCCTAACTGCTCCTCTCTGTGCCTCTAATCTCTTCTGATTCCGTTCATCAGAGGTGTTCCTAGATTAAGAATACTGACATGGTTTTGCTGTGTCCCCACCCAAATCTCATCTTGAGTTGTAATCCAATACTCCCCACGTGTTGAGGGAGGAACCTGACGGGAGGTGACTGAATCTCGGGGGTGATTTTCCCCATGCTGTTCTCATAATAGTGAGTCCTCATGAGATATGATGGTTTTATAAGGGTCTAGTCATTTCCCTGCTTGCTCTTCTGTCTCCTGCCACCATGTGAGAGGTCCAAGTTTGCTTCCTTTTTGCCTTCTGCCATGATTGTAAGTTTCCTGAGGCCTCCCCAGCCATGCGTAACTCTGAGTCGATTAAACTTATTTCCTTTATAAATTACCCAGTCCCAGGCAGTTCGTTATAGCAGTGTGAAAAAGAACTAATACAAATACTAAAAATAATTTTACTCACACACCTTCTTTTACATCTTTACTCACATACCTTTCAATCTGCTGTGATTTCCTATGAACTACCTAGTGAATTATTAAAACTCCACAGCTTAGGAGTAAGGGTACTACACCAGCCTCCACTTATAGCCCTCTCAGTATTCCCTAGACCAGGCGTCAGCAACCTACAACCCAAGAGCCAAATCCAGCCCAGCACATGTTCTTACAAATAAGATTTTATTAGAACTCAGCTACACCCACTTGTACATCTATTTTCCAGGTACTCTGATACACCATATGGATGTTGTGTGAAATAGTGGCCTACTGAAGCTTACCATCCAATGGTAAAGATTCACATCAAATGAATAGTCACATACCTAGGTGTGTGATTGCAAACTGTGATCAGTGGTATGAAGATAAAGTCAAGGTGCTATTAGATAATATGACAGAAAACCTAATTTAAATAAGCAATCAAGAGAGCCCTCCTTAAGGCTAAGAGCAAAGGATGGGGGTGACAGTATTCCAGTCTCAGGGAGTGGCTGGGAGAAGGCCCTGGGGCAGAACAGAACATAGCAAGTCTGAGGACCTGAACACAGGGGCCCCTGTGGCTGGTGCCTATGTGGAGAGCAAGGAGGAGTGCGGACCAGACAAGGCTGAAAGGTGAGTAGGGGTTTTGAAGATCATACCAGGAGTGGGATTTTTTCTTTTCTTTTCCCCACATAGATCTATTGTATAGTTTTGAGCCTGGAAGAGCCTGCTTTGAGCCTGTGCAGTTTATTTTTAACTCATTTTGGCTTCTCTGTGGAGACAGAATAGAAGGGATGACAAAGAATATCCTCTCATCTAACTCTCACTGCACTTTGTTAATCCTCTTTCATGACCTTCACCACCTTCTACCTTGTATTATAGTTATTTGCATAATATTGTGCATTGTAGTTATATGTGAGCATGTCCTGTTGCCCTGCTACGTGGAGGTCCTGAACTCTCTTCTCCATCTGAAAATCTTCTGCACCATCCACCACAGTATATTGCACAAAGTAAACACATAATAAAGAATTGATGAATTATGTTGAATTAGTTGTCCAGAGTACCCTGCTTTCACAAACCTCCGCATTTCTCTGACCCTTAATGTTTTATCTTCAGCTCTATTCATTAGTCTTATTGCAAAAGAACTGAATTTATCCGTCAGTATTTCCATAGGCAGAAGTAGGACTGATGGGGGAAAATTACATACATGCTGATTTGGGCATAACATGAAGATTATCGTTTATGAAATTAGAGTTTAGCAAAAAATGGAATCAACTGTCATGTGAGAGAAGCAATTGCCAGTCATTACAAATTTGAGCTGTGATCATACACAGTTGGTCAGAGATGCTATGGCTGATGTAATATGTAGAATGATGGCTCCCAAAAAGATACGACTATGTTCTAACACCAGGAACTTGTGAATGTGGCCTTATTTGGAAAGACTATTTTTGCAGGTATAATTAGGTTAAGAATCTCAAGATGATATTACCCTAGAGTATTCAAGTGAAGTGAGGGGTATGGCTGAGCCTCTGCATAGTGGGCATGCTGGCAGATCTGGGAAAAAAAAACTCAACCCAGAAATGGAGAAGACGTTAAAGAAGTTGGTTCCAGATACTCTGTATAACACCAACAATATGTAAGATCATCTATGCTGTCCAGGTGAGGACAGACAGAATAAGCCCTTTATCTCTCCACTGTGTCTCTTAACCTGGGAATGGAATCTTTTATTTAGGATCAGCTTTTGTGTATTTAGTTGTATTAGTTCATCCTCATACTACTGTAAAGAAATACTGACACTGAGTAATTAATAAAGAGGTTTAATTGGCTTATGGTTCTGCAGGCTATACATGAAGCATAGCAGCTTCTGCTTGGCTTCTGGGGAGGCCTCAGGAAGCTTACAATCATGGAAGAATGTGAAAAGGAAGCAGGCATGTCTCACATGGCTGGAGCAGGAAGAAAAGAGCAGGGGTGGGTGGTGGGGTGCCATACACTTTTAGACAACCAGATCTCATGAGAACCCTATCATGAGAACCTCACCAAAGGGCGAAATCTGCACCCATGGTCCAATCACCTTCCACCACACCCCACCTCCAACAATGGGGATTATAAATGAACATGAGATTTCGATGTGGACAAAGAGCCAAACAATATCGTTAGTCATTTGAATAGTTATGTAAATAAACCATTCAACAACTAAGCATTTGAAACACGCTAGTGATACAAATACAGTGTATAGGTATAGGAAGGAAAGGAACAGAAAATACTAGCTATCCAAATAACTTCACTATCAGTTTTTTGTTTGTTCGTTTTTTTGAGACATAGTCTCACTCTGTTGCCCAGGCTGGAGTGCAATGGCATGATCTCGGCTCACTGCAACCTCTGCCTCCTGGGTTCAAGTGATTCTGCTGCCTCAGCCTCTTGATTAGCTGGGATTACAGGTGTGTGCCACCACACCCAGCTAATTTTTGTATTTTTAGTAGACAGGGGGTTTCAACATGTTGATCAGGCTGGTCTCAAACTCCTGACCTCAGGTGATGCTCCTACCTTGGCCTCCTAAAGTCGTGGGATTACAGGCGTGAGCCACTGCACCCGGCCCACTGTCTGTTTTAAAATCAGTTCTCAGGAAGAAAAATTAGAAACCTTGTCACTAATATTTTTATTGAAAGATGTTGAGGGTAAGAAACCCTAAAACTGAGGAATATGGGTGTGCTTATCGTGTTAGATAGTGGCATACCAAAGATACATGCAAACAGCAAACAACCCTGAGCTCATCACTGTGCTGGAAGGATAATTTCTGGTTGGCAAAGTCCATTTGTCACAGGATTGGGATCTTAGGGTAGTGGTTAAAAGCAGATGGTCAAGTCCCATCAGACTTGGGGCTAAATCCCAGCTGCACCACACCAACTTACTCATGATATGACCTTAAGCAAATGACTTTTTCTCCTGTGCTGTGAAAAGGGACAGCATAATTCCAATGAGGCCCGAGGAGTGACACATTGAGACCTAGACATGGGTCTCATGCCTATACCTAGCAGGTTCTCAATACATTCCTGTGTTTACCTATATTATTTGCAAGGTGCTCAAGCCTCTGGTTTCTGTGTCACTCAGGGAAACATAACTGAGGAAAACAGCAGAGAGGAGGAGAATCTGGACCACCTGCTCCCCATGGCCCAGACCAAGGGATCTAAACACTAAGTTCAGTTACTGAGTGTTCCTATCAAGATGCTCAAACCTGGTGTGCACCAGCTGGTTTAAAGCACATAAAGCAGAAACTTAAGAACCAAAGTAAAATCTAAGTCTGCAGAAAAAGAGAAATAATCTCTGTGCCCAGGAATAGAACTTCCTGAAAGTCCTAGAATTCCCTGGTCAGAGGGGAACTGTGTGCTTTTGGTGAGCAGGCTCCTGTGGGGAGCTTCTGGTTTACCAAATACACAGTCCCACTCCAGCTCCCCAAACTGTCTCCCTTGGCTTTCCCCAGATCATCCACATTTCCCTCTAACTTCACAAAAATGCCCCCACTCTGAGCCTTGTGCTGTTGCCTCCTACCTACTGTTGATAAATATTTTAAGCAGATGTAGTGGAATTAACAGAAAATCTATTTATAGGATATTTTTCTTGAGGAACTTGAAGATAAAATTTGAGAGAGATGCCAAAGTCCTCCTGGAGCTATTTCTGTACCTGCAGAAAGGTAGATTAGAAAGATGACTGCTGTCTGATGAACGGCGTGGATAGTCTTCGGGCTACGATCCTGGAGTTTCTGTGCAAGCTATGCTGCCCACCCACTGGCAGGCCGAGGCACATTGCTGACACTCGCTGTGCCTCAGTTTTCCCATATGCAAAGTGGAGATAAAAATATACCTCCCCACCGGGGATGTTCTGAGGATTAACGAAACAGTATCAGTGAAGCACTTTGTGGTGTTATATACCCCAAAAGGTATTACCATTATAAAAATGCACAATATAAGACTCTATTTTTACTTTGTGACTTTGATGGCATGAACAAACTTCACCCTCCAGCTTTTTAATATGATTATAAGCCCTTTACAAGAATACAGCTTTCACTTTGCACAGCAGGATACATAATATTTCTTATAAATTTAATTTAGAAAACGGCAGGAAAATAATGTTAAGGATTTGCCTTAAACCTACTAAAGCAAGGCAATTCCATTAATATTGCCACTCCATCTTTAACTCGACACATTGTGCTGTAAGATGACAGTCTTCTAAGATCCCTGCTATTCTTTGGAACAATAAAGGTAAACTTGAGATACAGGACACATTTTGTCTCTGAATCTTTCTTTCTAAAGCTGCCTAGTCAGATCCTTAACAGCCTCCTTAATGTGGATTTCTTCTTTTGAAGCAGTAGTCTGAAAAGTTCTGAGGTAAGTTTCACGTTGACTTCCAATAATGGATGTCCTTCATTTCGCACTCTGCCCATCTAGAACTTCTGAATGCCTGTGGTCACAGGGGATCTGGCTTAAACTCTCTATGCCACAGGAAGAAGTGGAACTTAGGAAGCTTTTAGGTTGTGGTTAAAGATGAGAAGTTGCTCTCTTCATGGACTGAGAATATGATTGGTGGCTTTGGACAAATCGGCTGGTGGAACGAATCCTGCATCTCCTCTCAGAAGGGACCTGTATTAGTTTCCGATGGCTGCTATAACACATTCTCACAAACTTTGTGGCTTAAAACAACACAAATTTGTTATCTGACAGTTCCGTAGGTTACAAATCCAACATGGGTCTCACTGGACCAAAGTCAAGGTATCGGCGGGGCTGCGTTCCCTCTGTAGCCTCCAGGGGTCACTCCGTTTCCTTGCCTTTTTCAGCTTCTAGAGGCCACCTGCATCCCTTGCTGGGAGGTAACTCTCTTCCTCCATCTTCAGAGTCAGCAAGAGTGGGTCAAGATTTTCTTATGTCATCACTCCGGCCTTCTGTTCTGCTTCCTTCCTCCACTTTTAAAGATCTTTGTGATTACATTTGGCCAGACGAGATGATCCAGGATAACTTCACCCATCTCCAGGTGAGCTGATCAGCAACCTTAATTTTATCTGCAACCTTTACTCTCCTTTACCACATAACTTAACATATCCATAGGATTAGGACACAGATATCTATGGAGGGAGCATTATTCTGCCTACCACAGGACCCAAATATATTTCCAAACTCTTGCTAAAGTGGACAGCAGGGTCGCCTGAGCTACAGGGATGGTGTAATAGGAAGCTGTTACCAGTGTCAGAAAGTATGCTGGACCACCAACCTTCCCCACCCCTCAAGTTTCTCACTCCACAGGCAATGAATGCCCTCTTCCTTATCAGACCCCACACTCCAAATTCCAGTCTGCACTCTATTCACAGATAAGAAGCCCATCAAACTGAGGCCACTGCTGACCCAAGTATCCCATGTAGACAGCAGTTACCTTCCTACAGTGATCTGGATGCATCTTGATTATTCTAAATGCCCAAAGTGGAGGTTACGAGTCTCACTCTAGACCCCCACCCTCCATCTGTTGAAGTAGCTACTGATTTGTGTTTTTGTGTTCTTGATGGAAGCCAAGTCTGGCCAAAAGTAAATTTGGCAGTGAGTGGTATTTGTATTTATTACGTAATGACCTTGAACAAACCCAGATGGTTTGTTTGACTCTAGGGTCATGTTGCATCCTCACTTAGAGTCTTACTACTTGCAGGGACCCAGTGCCCTCAAATGTCTCAAAACACCCAGAATCCCATCATCAGTTCCCTTTTCCTTTCCTTTCCCCTTATCTCTGTATGAACTCTGTCTTAGGACACCACTGCCGTGTGAGAGGCAATTGGTTAATTTTTCTAGGAATTCTTTATTCTTGGAAAGAAGTCCTCAGGAATAATGGAAAGGGGCTAGGAGTGAGTTCCCACACCCTGACACTCTGACAAGAAGACACCTTTCGTTGTCAGGGCCCTCAGATCATTCTATAGGGCAGCTGTCTCTGTTTCAGCCACAGCTCATCTCATAGGGAAGCAAACGAAGTCCAAAGCATCCCCTCTGCAAAATTCTGTAGTATGCAAGGAGGGAAGTGTGCTGGATTTACTGGCAACCAAAGATTAATTGGGTCTGTGTGGGTAAGTGGTTGATGGGACAAGGTCAGCCTTTGCTCTGTGTCAGCTTGAAAGGGGATGTTGGGAGTGGAGTCAGGAGGCTGTGAAGGGCGGCCTCGGGGTCAGAATGACAGCAGCTCGGGGAAGGCTCTGGGCTGTGAAGTAAAACAACCACAAGTGTAAATGACCCGAGGCTCTGATGATGTGTAGCAGTGATGTGCGTGCTTTTAGACTGACATTCAAATGACTGAAATATCACCGGCCTCAGCAGCCTGATCTATACTAAGGGAGAGTGAACTCAGATCATCAACTGAGGGTTTAACGTTTACTAAACAGAGTGTTAAAAGGTTTCTCAGTCCCTGAGGTTTGAAGCCTTTGTGATAATGTCACAGCAAGGTGCAGTTAATGCAGTGCATGGGTGGCCTGTTTAAAATATTTTCCTCTAAATGAGCCTATTAAATTTCTAAAAATATTAAGTCTCTAACAGATACAACCCTTTTCCACAAAGACAGATTCAAAGAAAAACACATCAAATGCATAAGCGGGCATCACTCCTGATCCATTTGAAGCTGGGAACTGAAAAACAACCCTAGTTATTTCTTATTCCATCTGGATATCTGTGCTCAAGGAAAGATTGGAAGGAGGAAAGTAAAAGAAAAACAGGAAATTTTCAAGTATGAAAATGTTATCATGTAGAAGAGTGATCAGATTTAAGGCATGTGCTTCTGCATGACACAATTGGAATGGCTGATGTTGAGAGACAAAATCCCATTGTCAGGACAGCCCGTTGCTCACTCTCCGAGGGGTGGGTCTTCTTGGTGCAGTCACTGATCCAGGGTGTGAACTTTGTCCTCAGAACACAAAGCACATCTCAGAGTTTGGTTCTTCTTAGAAATGAAAATAAGTTTAGGGGCCTGACTCAAGCTAACCTAACTCAACAGAAACTACATGTAAACACAGTGTTATCTTCTTACTATTCATTTAGAAATATGCTTTTATTGGTGGCCAAGATACTCATAAGGCAGCTCTCTAAGAAGCCAAGTTAATAATCAGAGTTTCCTGATTTGTAGAGACATATATCAAAAGAAGGTAGACGCTGTGAGGTCTAGTTTGTCCAGGTCATGGAGTGACCTGCTAGTTTTCTAAGCCCATCACAGGGCATACCTAGTAGTATCACAATAAAACTAATATTTATTTAGCACTCAAACATAGCAAGCAAAGAACTAAGTAGTTTACAGTCTGGCAATTATTACTCCTATTTTACAGAAGAGGACATTGTGGCTTAGAATTGATTGCTTGTTCTAGATCACATAAGCTACAGAGTGATAGATTTGAGGTTAAACCCAGGTCTGTCTGACTCCAAGCCCAGACTCTTACCGGCCATTATATACTTCCTCTGTAGTCACTGGGATGCTCAGATTCTCAGATTTACTGCCTCTTCCCTGACAGTGTTGGAAAAACACTGCCAAATCCCTGCTTTCCGACTCCCCTTTGTTTAAGCTGCCACATTGACCATTCCTTTCTGTTAACATAATTTTTCTTCTGTCTTCTGTCTTCTAATTCATTCTTTACATCCCAGCCACAGTGATCTTTCTAAAACACAAATCTGATCCTGTCACTCCCCTGCTTAAAACCTTTCATTGGTTTCCATAGAATAAAGCACAAACTGTTTTTCTTGGATTTCGAAGTTCTTGATAATCTGCCTGCTGCCGGCCTCTCCAACCTCACCTCTCCACCTTCTTCTTCACTCCACTTTATACTCCTGTCACATTTAACTTTTTCCGTCCTTGGAGTCTCAATCTCAAAGCCAGTTAATTTCCCTCGCTGTCTCTCTGGCTCTCACTCTGCCAACATTTCTCCATATCTTTTCATTCCCCAGTCTCTCCTTTTCTCCTCACCTCCTCTCCCTCCAGTGCTCATTACCCCTCCTCTTCTACTATCATCATTCATCCATTCATTCCACGTATATTTATTGAGCATCAAATGCATATCAGGCAAAATTCTAGGCCCCAGGGATACAGTAGCAGACAAGATGACAAAGAGTTTCTGTTCTAGTGATGGTAGAGAAATAAGAATCAAATAAGCCAAAAAAAAGAGGGTAAATCACAGACGTTGATAAGTGGTATGCTGAAAATTACAGTGGTAGTGATGTGAAATTGAGTGGAAGGTCAAAGAAAGTGTCTGAGGAGGTTGACCCTTCTTTGTGATCGGAACGATGAGGAAACCAGCTCTATGAAGATCAGAAGGACCAGTCTTCTGGAAGATCAAAGGCCCAGAGCTGGGAAGGAAGTTGGTGAATGGGAGGCACAGAAAGGTCAGCATGTCTGGACGAAGGCAACAATAGTGGGAGTTGAGGCGGGAGAGAGAAACAGGGGCTACATCACATACGCCTTTATAGGTCAGGAAGAGGAGCTTGGATTTGATTCCACATGCACGGGAAGCCACTTGATGCTGGTAAGTGGCACAGTCTGGTTTAGCTTTTAAGAGAATTACACTCTGGATGCTGAGTCAGGAAGGGATGTGTGTGTGTTGGGCTTGGACAAGAAGAACGGAAGCAGGGGGACCTGTCAGGACTTCTTCCCCGTGGGCCACATGAGAAATGACAGTGCTACGCTAGAGAAGTAACTGTAGAGACTGTGGAAAAAAGGGAAGATTCATGGTGTGTTTTGGAGTGGGCAAAATTTGTTACTGGATTGTGTGTGGGTCTGAGAGGACTGGGAGTGAGGGTAGGGGTTTGAGGTTGACGGAAGGAGAAGAATCAAAGATGACTCCTACAATTTGGTTTATGCAATTGAATTGATGTGGTGACATTTTTACAGCTGAGAAAGACAGACCGAAACTGGTAAATCGGTACTATGTGTTCTGTGAGGGCAGGGAAAGGTACACATACAATACATGTGATATATGAGGGAGTGAATTCAGTTCATTATTTCTACATGTCTATTCATTTTATCTGGATTAGATAATAGCTCCAATTTAACACATGCATAATTGTTTATCAGTTATGTGTCTTAACATTTTCTCAGCCAACCTGTACAGATTATTTCTTGAGGTCAGTCATTTCTGTATCTAATGAATCTCATCTCTTGGCTTTTGATTCTAATTTTACTTTCAGCAGCTGCAGAGGTGTCAAAGGAGGGCAGAGACTGTGCTTTGTTTTATTATCAGGACCTAGTGCAGTGTGTAGCAGGTGGCAGATGTTCAGTAATAATTTATTAAATGAATAAATCGACCAATGTCTAAAAAATACTTGGAGTCAGACTTCAGCTTTATCAAACATTTTATAACAATAGGGACATTAGGGAATGCCAATCTGTCCTCTCCCAAATCTGAATTTTTCACAATAGACATAGCTGGGTGAGGTGACATATGTACTATAAAGAGATATAATTCAAGGAATATATTATTTACAACACAACAAAATGAAGTTTCAAACATTCCTATGACTTTATTTATCATCATCCATTTTCTTATGAGAAAATCATTTGGAAACTTCTCATACTGAGGAGGCCCCTGGGAACGAAATGATGTTCTGAATGTCTACTTCAGATCTCCAAACCAATTTCAAGTCGCTCAGTTCCTTTGCTATAATGCAAAGGATCATATTATTTCCTGCCTTCTGCCCACCAATTTCATGGATAACTTGTTTGAGGACTAAGAAATGGGTGTAAAACACTTTTCTCAAGCCAGTGCTGTGTGTTACATTACACCGCCAATTTCAGCAACATCCGCATTTATTCGATGGCGCTTGCCTTGTAATAATACGTATTTAATTGTTCTGTAATACTAGGGCTATGGTCATTTTGGGTGCAAGTTGTTAAGTTGAGTAAAAACACAAAGCAGCCTGATACTATTTGTAAGGTTTGGACTCCAGAATGGCTTTTGTCTCTATTTCAATAATCAGGCTTAAAGAAGGCTTGGTTATTCAACCATCATTTATCGAGGTTTGTCGTGGTTATAAAGTATGTGACAAAATAAACACTTTGGGATTCAGAATAAGCACTCTTCCAGGAGTGACAGAAATTTAAGTTTCTTCCATGATTAATTGTAAGTTTTTAATGGAAAGCAATAATGAGTAAAGATTCCAGTCTTAACAAAAAGTTCCTTGGGCGCTGTGGCACCAGCATGATCTTACAGTCAGAAGAGCACCTAGGTAAGGCAATCAGATTATGTCTTGTACTTTAGGTTTATTCTTCTGACCTAGAGAATGGATACTAAGACAGACTAACTAGGTAATTGAGGATTTTTTTTTTTTTTTTTTTTTTCAGAGAAGAGGAAAAAAAGGCAGGAATTAACTTGTTTTCTCATACAGGAAAATAAAACAAACTCCTTCAATGTAGCTAAGTCTTGATGATTTTGTCTTCCAACAAACCCCTAAACGTAGATAAAGTGGTTCAAGTGCCAATTTGAATTTGGCAGGCAAGTTGGGCTGCAAATGATCTAATTTATCTCAATTCAAATCAGCTTAGCAAATTTGGAAGATGCTACATGAAAATAGGTAACATGGGAATCACAAACACATGAATTTTAAGGTCTTTAAGCAAAAGTGACTTTCTAGGACAAACCACTTCCTGTTCTCCTTCCAGCAAACAGTGCATGCAGAAACCAGGGAGACAGGACAGGCTACTGGGTACACAGCTTTCCGATTTAAATGCCTGGCTCAAAAATAAGAATTATAAACCACCTGCCTTCATTTCAGAAGGAAAGAAACTTTCAAAAGGCAACAATCTAGCTGAAACCCTAGGAAGAAGTGGGAGTACAAAGAGAGGCCTCAGTAGGAGAACACAGTAATTATTCAATAATTATTGGCAGTGAATAAAGTGCATGAAATGCAGGTGTAAATTATAATGCAAGAATGCCATCATCGTCTAATGGCAGTGCCTCCTCAGTCCAGAAAAGAGCACCCCCATGGATTCTTCTTCCAAACCCTTTACTTTGCTAGGGGAGCTTTAGAAAGAGCAGCAGACTGTGAGTTTAAGAAAGTCACTGAAATTTTATAAGAGGATTACAACTCGTGTCACCTAAGCATTTTGAAATTTTATCTTCCCTTTTCTGAGTTTGGCAATTTTACTATAAAATATAAAGAACAAGTTGCTGATTTGGTTTCTTAACTTACAAAAAAACAGCAGCACAAAAAGAAAACCGAGCCAAAAATTAGACTTTTGGGCATGCGCAAATCTAGTCCATTATTTTTAAGGCAATTAGGGCCACTGAAAACAATGACTAGTGGTATACAATGACCTACGCTGATATATTGCTTTGTGGTTTTCACAGTGCTTTTATATCCATTTTCTCATTTGACTCTCACAGCATCCTGTTGTAGGTAGGAATTATTAAGTGAAACAAGGAGTATATAAGGTCTCTGGCCTACGCTTGGCTCATGGTTGGTGTTTTACAAGTGAGACCACTGGGATGCAGAGAAGTTAAGTGAGGTGCCCAAGGTCATGCTTTCTGTTCAGGCCAAAACCACCTCTCAAATGCAAGTCTTCTGATTCCAAGAGCAAATCACTTTTCCACTACCTAATTCTGACTTTCTGACTTCCCAAGGCACATGAAGAGAAAACCTGAAAACATCCATCTACACAACAGCTTCCAGTCCTTCCCTGGATGGAAGCTGTTAATTGGTGGTAATGTCAAATAATTTACATATCACCTCTTTATTTCATCTTTTGTTCTTTTATAGAGGTGAAGATGGGCAGAAAAATGAACCATCAAAAAAGGAGAAGGAGGATCAATGCATGACTCATGAATCAGTCTTGCTTTACTGAAAATTTTCAGAAGAAAACTCAAGATTTTCTTCATGCACTCAATTTGTGGTAATACAACCTCAAGCAAATAGTGCATTTATCTGATATGTGCACGCTGGAAACTTTCAGTCTCATGCTCTCCAGAATCTCAGGACTCACCCAGCACAAGAGAGGGCTGGAATTTGGAAAACATAAGTTTGATTTAAAACCGAAGGACTCAGTGAAGATTTCTGTATCTGAATCTCTCTGCCTACCTATTAAATGTTGTTCCCAGAGAGATCAGCTCCAACTGGAACCAGAGTGAAGCTTCAATTCCCCTATCGATGAACAACACCTTCACCCACCTAGGCATCTAGACATCTAGACAGCGACCTATGTCCCACCTAGACATCTAGGCACCGAGACATCTAGATACCTAGACATGTCTAGACACCTTCCCAGCTCAAAATCCCAATCCAACTCGTTCCTGGTTGTTCCTACTTGGATGTCTCACAGACACTTCAAAATCAATGTTATAAATGAAATTAATCCTCTATCTCCTGACCCTCAATGGCCTTCCCTCATCATCTGTGTCTTACAGAATGACCCACCATTCACCAGTTGTTCTAGCTGAAACCCAGGAGGACACAACAGGATGTGAGTGACCCACAGAGATCCAAATGCTACTGAGAGCAGCACTGAGGGCCCACTCAACTGCAGGATGAGGGGCCCTGGCATGACAGGTACTCCTG
The DNA here is from genome assembly GCF_002776525.5 of Piliocolobus tephrosceles. Taxonomy (NCBI): domain Eukaryota; kingdom Metazoa; phylum Chordata; class Mammalia; order Primates; family Cercopithecidae; genus Piliocolobus; species Piliocolobus tephrosceles. Next base: position 57,510,661 of record NC_045455.1, read on the forward strand.
ATGAGTACTTTAGCCATCCTGCTCCAAACTACTACACTCGCTTTATCCCTGCAGTTGCCTAAGATAACAGTCCCCAGAACTGGTCAGCCAGTTTCATCTAAGGCGGGGTCAGTAAACTGCTTAATTTTCCAAATAAAGTTTTATTGGGACTCAGTCACACCCAGTCATTGATGTCTTATCTATGGCTGCTTTTGCTCTACAGTGGCAGAACTGAGTGTTCATAACAGGGACCGTATGATCACAAAGCTAAAGTGTTTATAATCAGGCTCTTTACAGAAAATGTTTGCTGGTTGTGCCTTAAGAGGACATCAGGATTAATCCCTGATATGCTATATTACTTCCTACCACAGTTTCCACACATAAAAAAAGCCCACAACCCATCCAAGGAACTATCTCTGTAATGGCTCCATGCAGCCCTCTTCTGACCCAAGCCCCTACTCCTCCCTGAGTCCCTAGACCTTGCAGCTGGGTTCTCTGGAACTCACAGAATGCCATGAGCAAAAATTCTTAAATCCTCAACCTCAATATTCCTTTCATTTTGCTCTTGCAGATACCTGACTTTCCCTTGAGACAATGCTTCCCATGTCGACTCTCTCCAGTGATGCCTGTTTTTCTCCCACCATCCCATGTACCACATGTTCCTCATCACTTCCAGACTATTATTCTCCCTGCTCCTCTCCCCTACAAATGTCTCTGACTATCGTACTTGATACTCCTCCTTTTAATAATCACTTACTATCCTTCCAGTTTTCTACCTTTATTAGTTGAAGAACTTAGGCTTGGCTTGCTGGAACTTTCCCTATCACTGTGTTATCATTCTTTGTGTCCTTAATATCTATGTAGATAATTTGTCCACCTTGTCCTTGCCTTCAATGACTTTATCTTCCATTGCACCTTAGTTATCCAAACCCATGGTATGCTTTGTTACCAACACAGACATCTCCAAAATCTCGGTTTAAGGCATCCCACTTTGATCACCACCTCCTATTTTTCTAGCTCACTTGCTCTAATACATTCATACCAATGGTTTTTTTTGTTTTGTTTTACCCCATTGGAATTTTCTATCCATTGGCTCTACAGCTTTTTACTTTCTATCACTGTCCATGTTCTCACTTCCATTCTTTACCCAACTTAGACTCTGTGGTCCATACTTATAATTGCTCCCTTCCATTGACCCATGAATCACTTCTCCCCTTCTCTCTCCATGATCACATTTAAAATCCCAATCCCTCTTAAATCTACCATTTCACACTCTCCATTACTGCTCCCAAGCAGCTGGTCATGGCTGAGAGAAACAGGCACACAACCCTGCTGGTTTTAAACTAATGACTACAATCCTCAAGGGGCTTTCCATGTTGCTCAGGAAATCTTCAACATTTCCCATGTCAACACATTCTCCCACTCTCTTAAATAAATATTTCACACTTATTCCTGTCTCTTGTAATCATCAACACCCCACAACCACACACATACACAGCAATACCCTTGCTTTGTATTCCATCAGGGGAATAGGTAGAATACACTGGTCTCTCTCTGTCCCTTCTCTCTTGTTCCATCTTTACCCTTGTTAACAAAGGCAGAGTGATTTCTGTTCCTGTCAAGATCAACCCCTCCATGTGTACACTGGATCCTGTTGTGCTCTGGCTTAGCCAAGCGCTGTACTTCTACTTTTAACCCCTTTTATTCCTGTGTTATCCTCTTTGCTGTATGCTATATTCCCATCAGCAGACAGACTTGCTGAAATATCTCCAATGTAAAAAATAAAATAACAATGCAGCAACAAAAACACCTCCTTTGGCCACACATCGCCCTTCAGCCCCCTTTTTCTGTTCCTCTTTGGAATACAGTTTTTTGAAAATATTCTCCACACTGCATCAAAAGTGAACCTTCAAAGCTGTAAATTAAATCATGCTACAACTTGGGCTGTAGATTCTCTGAAGTTTTCCCAACAAACTGAGAATAAAATCCCAAGTCCCTACCATGGCTTATAGACCCCCTCCTTGATCTCATTTTTTATTTCTTTTCTCTCTAGGGACACTTTCCATCTGCTTACCCAGCTTTACTTTCCTCATTGCCATCAGCCAGATAATGCCAACCCCACCCCACCCTCACCACTAAATGTCCATATTCTAATCTCCAGAACCCATCATGGCAAAAGAGATTTTGCAGATGTGTTTAAATTAAGGATATTGAGATACAAAGATTGTCCTAGATTATCTGAGTAGAACAGGAGCCCTTGCAAGAGGAAGGTAGGAAGATCAGAGTCCTAGAAGGAGCTATACCCACAGAAGCACAGGTCAGAGTGGGGCCATGGCAGGAAGGGAGCCAGGAGCCCATGAAGGCACGTGGCCTCTGAAAACTGGAAGAGGCAAGGAAATGGATTCTCAGAAGGAACACTGTGCCACTGACACCTTGACTTAACCCACAAGATTCTCTTTTAGACTTCTGACCTCCAGAAAGATAAGAAAATATATTTAAGGTATTTTAAGTCACTCAGCTTATGGTCATCTGTGACAGCAGCAATAGGAAGTTAATGCACTGGTATTAATTTGTTTCTTTACCTGTTTATTATCTGCTTTAACTAGTGCAATGTAGGCCCCATAAACTGAGGGATTTTCTTTCTTTTTTTCACTGTAACGTTCCTAGTGGTCAGTGCAGTGGATATTTGTTGAATTAACAAATGTTTGTAGAAAAATGAATGAGAACCACTTCCTCCTTGACTGAAATATATTTTTTTATTCTTCTTTTCACTCTTTGCCACTAGTCTCTGGTACCAAAGACACAATACATAGCCTGGGGCCCTCCTTTTACCCCATATGTCTGCATTTCCATGTTCAGTCTAACAGTATTGAAAAGCAAGCCTTTAAAAACTGAACTCTCAGGCTAGATAATCTGCCTCAGTCCATCATTTTCAGAATACAAAACTAAGGAATTTGTTTTACCTTATGGAAAGTTGTCCATGTCTCCTGTATTCTGCATGGTAAATGAGGGGACAGATTAATAGGAAGGGTACCAAGTAGAAATTAATTAAGCCTTAAATTCCCTTTAATCCATTCATTATCTTTCTCTCTCACTAGAATATAAGCTCATGATGGCCCAGAATGTCTTATTTACTGCTTTATCCTCAAAGCCTAGAAGTACATTGGTGCTTATTAGTAATAGGCCCTCCATCAGAGTTTAATGAGTCAATGAGATTTCTTTGGTTCCTCCTTCCTCTCAATCCCAAATCCAGACAGTCACCAAATCCAACAGATTGTTTTTCTTAGCATGTTTAAATCTATTCACTATTCCCCACACCTTACCTTCACTGCACTTTGCCTTAGTTCAGGGTTCCCATGAGGACACTGAGATGAAGGCAGTATTCTCTACATTCCCAAACCTTCTACCCTCTGCTGTCAGGGGGGTTTTCTCAGATCTGATTATTTTAGACTCCCCTCCCCACAAGACGTCTTCTATGGTTTCCCTACTGCCCATAGGGTGGGATCCTCACCCCTGGGTATGGCCTCAGTGATCAGCCACATCCTGCCCCTGATCCTGCTGCTTGGCCATTCTTTCTTTCTATTGCCTTCCTCAATCTCAGTGAACCTGCAACATCCAAGGTCTAGCTGTTGCTTAGCATCTCTGTGCTGTTACATAGGCTTCCTGCTGTGTCTGCGTTCTAGTTGTCTGTTACTGTATGGTAAATCATCCCAAAACATTGCAGCTTAGAACAACAGTCACAATGTTTTGTGGTGATTTATTCTTCCTATCTTCATGGTGTTAGACATTGAACACCGTGGTTCAATGCATCTACGTGGTTCTTGCTTGTATTCTCTCATGAAGTTGCAGTCGGCTGGTGGCTGGGGCTGGAGGCATCTCAAAGGTTTCCTCATTCATATGTCTGGCAATTGTTGCTGTCCATGGTCTGGGAGCTGGGGGCTCACAAGGGCCTCTCCATGTGACCTGGACTTCCTCATAAGATGGAGTCTAGATTCTAAGAGCAAGCATTCCAGACAGACTAGGTAGAAGTGGCATGGCCTTTTCTAACCTAACCGTGGAAGTCACATGGCATATTTCTGTCACATTCTACTATTAAAAGTGAGTCAGTAAGATCAGCCCATATTCAGGGGCAGGGGAAATCCTCTGACACTTGATGTGAACAGCATCGTGCACGTACACGAGGGGCAGGAATTGACGGTAACAGTCTTTGGAGACTAGCAACAGTGGTCAGGAGTGCATTCTTCTCTTCCATTCTTCTATCTTCATCTACTAGCAGACATGCCATTCACATTTCAAGATCAGGCTTGTCCCTGACTCCCACCTCTTGAGGCAGAATTCAGCCCTCCCTCTTTCATGGGCCTACTTGTTCTTCCCCTGGTTTGCTTCTCTCTTGGCATTGATGGGGTTCAGGACACACTATCCCAAAATACGACACGGCATTTGAGAAAACAGCAGAAGCAGGAAAGTCTCTCTGCCCTTCTCCTGCCCTTCCTCCTTGAAGCAGGCAGTGAAATAGTTCTCTGACTTTCCTCTGACATGGTTTAAGACCCTCATTGGAGAAGTACTATCTGTAGACCCAGAGGAAAGAAATATGCTTATCCTCAGAGAGAGAGAAAGAGAGATGCCAAGAAGAATCTGAACAAACAGGCTTTGCTAAGATTCCCCCAGTTTACTACCATTCGCTCACACCCACTGTGTTCAATCATACTTTTGCATGACTGTCCACTCTTCCTCAAACTTAGTACAAAAATACATCGATTTTCCCTTTTCTTTAGATCTTCATTTCTGAAGGCTCATGTGTCATGTAAAATTTGTATTAAATACATTTGTAGGCTTTTCTCTAGTTAACCTGTCTTTTGCTGTTGGTGTCTCAGCCATAAATCTAGAGAGAGATGAGGGAAAAAAATACTGTTCTTTCCTATGGCATCTACAATATATAATTTAAATTCCTTGTTTACACAACTGTCTCTCCTGCTAAACTGTAAGCACATTGGGATCTGAGTCTGTGTTTTCTCATCTGTACCCAGGAAAGGGTTGGGTACAAGGTAGGCCCGTAAAAGCATGTCTTGAAGGAAAAAAAAAAAAAAATCAGTTTCTTTGTTTTTGAAGATTACATTAGCCAGAAACATGCTTCACACAATTGGTATTTGATAAAAGGAAGTCTAAATGGAAAAGGCTGACAGGTGAGTTTTAGGAAGCTGTCATGTGAGCCACACAAACCATGTTCTGTCTGTGTATTGGTAGGATTTCACAGGCTCCTGGGCACATTTAAGGCAAAAGACAAAAAATTACCTCGGTGTAAGAAGGTATTTTAAACTCATTTGAAGAGGTCGAGGGTCACAGCAGTAAATGAAACTTTCTACTGAAGAAAAGAGAAATTTTGAATGTCGCTGAGCCTTACAAGTCCTGGTAAGCTGGAAACACCTTTGCAGGTAGAAAAAGCTTTAGTGTTTTTTTTCTCAGTGGACTCCAGCTGTTTGTGGTTTGAGCCCACAAGGCACCAGGGCACCCACAGAGATAATGGTCAGGCTCTCAAGCTCCAGCTGACACTATGACTGGGAACTATCCCAAAAGTTTACCGACTGATCAAGCGCATAATAAATTACGAAAACGTTTAGCCAGGAGTGATAAGAAAATCTAAAATACTTCTCTGTTCAGATTTAATTTTCCAAGCAATAAAGTTTCTAATATTAACAAAGGTGGTGGAGCTCCTAAATTATTTTTTTAATCTTTTTAAATTTCTTTGAATATCTCCTTCCAATGACTAATTGGGAGATGGCACCAAAATAGCAGGTGAGCTGAATTGTTCCCATCAGCATTACAAAGCCAACATTTTAAGGATTCAGTCCTTTTGGATTTAATTTCCTAATTAACTTTTTTAAAGAGAAGTACAAAGGTTCAAAGCTGCTGCCTTTCTAGAATTCAAGTATTTAAAGCTCCACTGCAAACCTGGAAACTTAATTTCAAAATTAAACAAAGCAATCTGTACAGAGCATCTAAATAAATATCTAATAAAATCTGTTTATAGTTTACCCAAACTGAAATTTAGGACAAATCTTACTATGATCTGCTCCTTTTAAAAATCTAACACTTTGTGGGCATAAATCGTGTCTTCATAAACCCTGTATTGAGGTTTATTTCATGCTGTTGGTAAGGTGTGAGACAGCAATTTTATAAATATGGCTGATATTCTTTAAGCTGGTATTCTAGATCAGACTAACAAGAGGTGCTGATTTTTCCCGAGTGGTTAGGGAAGCAGGAAAGAGTTATGAATGGTAAAGGGCAGGCTAGGGAACGTAATAACTCTTGTATTTCTCGAGAATCATGTCTATATAGCACAGTTTTTCTGTTTAATTTGACTCACCAAATTTTAAATAAATTCACCCATCAACTGTATGCATCCTTTCCTCTGATTACTTTCATGAGTTTATATTTTGAAAGCTCCTCCAAATCCAGAATTTAGGGAAATGTACACCTGTATTTTCTTTTGTAATTGTATTTATTTATATTTTTACTGAAGTCAAATTCATATAACATAAATTAACCATTTTAAAGTGGCATTTCGTATATTCACAATGTTGCGCAACCATTACCTTTACTTAGTTTCAAAACATTTAATCACCTCCAAGGGAGAACAAAAATTCATAAAGCATTCATTCCCTATTTCCTATTCCCCCCAAACCCCAGCAAGCAATAATCTGCTTTCTATCTCTTTGGATTTAGTTATTCTGGATATTTTATATAAATGGAGTCACATGATATGTGACCTTTTGGTATAGTTTCTTTCACTTAGTATGTTTTTGAGGTTCATCCACATTGTAGCTGACACAAATACTCCAATCTTTTAAGTGAATAATATTCCATTGTATGAAATACCACATTTTGTTTACCCATTCATCCATTGACAGACGTTTCCACCTTTGTGGAAATGGGGTGGAAAAGGGGTATTTCCACCTTTGGCTATTATGAACAGTGCTGCTGTAAACATTTGTGTATAAATATTGGTTTGAATCCCTTCTTTTAATTATTTTGAGTATATACCTAGAAGTAGAGTCGTTGGGTCTTAGGATAATTCTTTATTTAACATTTTGAGAAGCATGTTTTTATTTTTGTGTTTAATTTTTAAAATCCATCTGTAAAGTTAGGTTCTGAATGGATTATTTCCAAATTACCCATTTTACCTAAGCTATTTATTGACTAATTCATTCCTTATTGTTTAAATTTGTGATTCTGTTGCTCTACCTGAGACATTTTCCAGCATCAGATACTTAAAAAAAATTATTACTATGGCTCTGAAGATTTTCAAATATCTTGTAAAGAAAGACCTTTATTATTTATCTTTTTCAAAATTTTCTTGGTTTCTTTCCTTTTATTACTTTTCAGATTAAATTTAGAATCATTTCTGTAAAGTTAAAAACATTTCATTGCTATTTTAATTGAAATTACATTCAAGTTTTATATGTTATTTTGGGAGGAATTGACATTGTATACTTTTTAGTTAGTATGACTCTGCATTTTGTTATATATTCTTTAGGATCTTTCTTATAATTTATTTCAGTTTGGTATTGCATATTCCTTGGTAAGGTGTCTGACTATTTTATCATTTTACTGCCTTCATGAATAATATTTCCTCCCAATTTTAATTTGGAGACTGCTATAAACTGAATGTTTGAGTCCCCTCAAAATTTCTATGTTGAAGTCGAACCCCCAAGGCAATGGTATTAGGAGATGGGGCTGTTGGGAGATGACTGGGTCACCAGAAGGAAACTCTTTTAAAATTAGTGCCCTTATGCTAGAGGCCCCGGAGAGCTCTCTGGCCTTTCTGTCTGTGAGGGCACAGTGAGAAGATTGCTATCTATGAACAAAGACACTGACCATCATCACAACTTGACTGTGCTGGCATGGTCTTCCAGACTTCAGACGTCCAGCATCCAGAACTATGAGAAATACATTCCTATGGTTAGTTTATTAGTCACCCAGCCTATGGCTGTTTATTATTCAACCTAAAAAGACTAAGACAGGAACATTTATATTTTTAATCTCATTAATTCTAGAATATTTTCAGTTTATTATCTGATATTTTCTGCATAAACAATAACATTATTTGTAAGTAGTGATTATTTTCTTTCTCTTTCATATATATATATATATAATATGTATTTTTTTTTTTGAGACGGAGCCTCGCTGTGTCGCCCAGTCTGCAGTGCATTGGCGCGATCTCGGCTCCCTGCAAGCTCTGCCTCCCGGGTTCACGCCATTCTCCTGCCTCAGCCTCCTGAGTACCTGGGACTACAGGCGCCCGCCACCTCGCCTGGCTAGTTGTTTGTATTTTTTTAGTAGAGACGGGGTTTCACCGTGTTAGCCAGGATGGTCTTGATCTCCTGACCTCGTGATCCGCCTGCCTCGCCCTCCCAAACTGCTGGGATTACAGGCGTGAGCCACCGCTCTCTAATAGTTATATTTTTATATATTTTTGTTTAGTCAGAACTTTCACAACAGTAAACTTTATTTTGTTTGTTATTATATGCCCAGTGCCTATGAAAATGTGTGTGAACTTTACATATATATATATATATTTATCTCACATAATAGTTGTACATATTTATGATAGTGATGTTTCAATACATACAGTGTATAACGTATAATGTATAATGATCAGATCAAGGTAATTAGCATATCATCATCTCATCATTTATTTGTATTGGGTACATTCGTTATCATCCTTGCAGCTATTTGAAACGACATATCATATTTATTGTTAACTACAGTCATCCTGCAGTGCTATAGAAGGCTAGAACTTCATCCTATCTAGTTGCAATTTTGTCTTTTTTAACAAATATCTCCCAATCCTCCACTTCCCCCTACTCTTCCAGCCTCTAGCATTCCCCCCTACTCTGTCCAGCCTCTATTCTACTTTTTACTTCTATGAGCTCAACTTTTTTTCAGCTTCCACATATAAGTGAAAACGTGCAGTGTTTAACTTTCTGTTCCTAGCTAGTATCACTTAGCATAATGTCCTCCAGTTCCATCAAGGTTGTACAAATGACATGATTTCTTTCTTTTTTATTGCAGAATAGTATCCTGTTGTGTACATATAATACATTTTCCTTTTCCATTCATCTGTTGTTGAACACTTGGGTTGATTTCATATCTTGGCTATGTGAATTGTACTGGCTAAAACATAGAGGTGCTGATGTCTCTTCAATGTACTCACTAATTTCCTGTCTTTTGAATAAATGCTTAGTAGTGAGATTGCTGGATAATATGGTAGTTCTGTTTGTAGTTTTTTTTGAGAAAGCTTCATACTGTTTCCCATAGTGGTTGTACTAGTTTACATTCCCAGATACAGTGTGTAAGTGTTCTCTTTTCTCCACATCTTCACCAGCACTTGTGATTTTTTTGACTTTTTGATAGTAGCCATCCTAACTTGAGTCAAATAATACCTCATGGTGGTTTTGATTTGCATTTTCCTGATAATTAGTAATGTTGAGTATATTTTCATATATTTATTGGCCATTTGTATGGCTTCTTTCAAGAAATGTGTGTTCAGACCATCTGCCCAATTTTTAATCAGACTTTTTTTTTTTTTTTTTGCTGTTGAAATGTTTGATTTCCTTGTATATTCTGGATATTAATCTCCTGTTCGATAAATAGTTTGCAAATCTTTTCTCCCGTTGCAGATTGTCCATTCACTCTGTTAATTGTTTATCCTTTACTTTGTAGAAGCTTTTAAGTTTGATATAATACCATTTGATTATTTTTGCTTTTGTTGCCTGTGCTTTTGAGGTCATATTCAGGAAGTCTTTTTCCAGCATAATTTCCAGAATAATGTCCTGAAACTTTTCCCCTATGTTTTCATCTAGTAGTTTTGTTGTTTTGGGTCTTACATTTAGGTTTTTAATCCATTTGAGTTATTTTTGTTCAGAGTGAGAGGCAGGAATGTAGTTTTATTCTTCTGCATATGAATATCTTGCTTCTCCAGCACCATTATTGAGGAGACCATCCTTTCCCCAGTGTATGTTATTGGCACGTTTGTGAAAAATCAGTTGGCTGTATCTATGAGGGCTAATTTCTGAGTTCTCTATTCCATTCCACTGATTTGTGTGTCTGTTTTTGTGCCAGTACCATGCTGTTGTATTATCTCACTTAATATTATCTTTTGAAGGCTGGTAGTGTAATAGCTCCAGCTTTGATTTTTTTGCTCATGATTACTTTGACTATTTGAGTTTTTATATGGTTCCATACAAATTTTAGGATTATTTAGGGTTATTTTTTCTATTTATGTGAAGAATGTCATTGATATCTTAATAGGAAGTACATTGAATATATAGACTACTTTGGGTAGTGATATGGTTTGGCTGTGTCCTCACCCAAATCTCAATTAAACCTCCTTTTCTTCCCAGTCTAGGGTATGTCTGTATGAGCAGCGTTAAAACAGACTAATACAGGTAGTATGGTGTTTTTTTTTTTTGAGACAGAGTTTCACTCTTGTTGCCCAGGCTGGAGTGCAATGGTGCCACCTCGGCTCACCACAACCTCTGCCTCCTGGGTTCAAGTGATTCTCCTGCCTCAGTCTCCCCAGTAACTGGGATTACAGGCATGCACCACCACACCTGGCTAATTTTGTGTTTTTAGTAGAGATGAGGTTTCTCCATGTTGGTCAGACTAGTCTTAAACTCCCAACCTCAGGTGATCCACCCACCTCAGCCTCCCAAAGTGCTGGGATTACAGGCGTGAGCCACCATGTCTGGCCAGTTATTTTGACAATATTAATTCTTCAGATCCATGAGCATCGGATGTATTTTCATTTGTTTGTATCCTCTCAATTTATTTCATCCATGTTATCCATGTTTTGTAGTTTTCCTTATAGAGGTCTTTCATCTCCTCGGTTAAATTTGTTCCTAGGTTTTTTGTTTTGTTTTGTTTTTTTGAGGTGGAGTCTTGCTCTGTTGCCCAGGCTGGAGTCCAATGGTGCGATCTCGGCTCACTGCAACCTCTACCTCCCGGGTTCATGTCATTCTCCTGCCTCAGCCTCCCAAGTAGCTGGGACTACAGGCGCCCACCGCCACACCTGGCTAATTTTTTGTGTTTTTAGTAGAGATGGGGTTTCACCATGTTAGCCAGGATGGTCCCAATCTCCTGACCTCATGATCCACCTGCCTCAGCCTCCCAAAGTACTGGGATTATAGGCATGAGCCACTGTACCTGGCCACTAGGTATTTTATTTTATAGTGATCATAAAAAATAGGAATGCCGGAGGGGGCGGAGCAAGATGGCCGAATAGGAACAGCTCCAGTCTCCAACTCCCAGCGCTGTTTGCTGGCAACATGATCATATATAGATAAACCTAAAGACTCTCCCAAAACTATCAGAACTGCTAAATTAATTCAGTAAAGTTACAGGATACAAAATCAACATACAAAAATCAGTAGCATTTCTACACATAATGAACTAGCTGAACATAAACCAGGAGGACAATCTTATTATTATTTTTTTTTATTGTACTTTAAGTTCTAGGGTACATGTGCACAGCGTGCAGGTTTGTTACATATGTATACTTGTGCCATGTTGGTGTGCTGCACCCATCAACTCGTCAGCACCCATCAATTCCTCATTTATATCAGGTATAACTCCCAATGCAATCCCTCCCACCTCCCCCCTCCCCATGATAGGCCCCGGTGTGTGATGTTCCCCTTCCCGAGTCCAAGTGATCTCATTGTTCAGTTCCCACCTATGAGTGAGAACATGCGGTGTTTGGTTTTCTCTTCTTGTGATACTTTGCTAAGAATGATGGTTTCCAGCTGCATCCATGTCCCTACAAAGGACAAGAACTCATCCTTTTTTATGGCTGCATAGTATTCCATGGTGAATATGTGCCACATTTTCTTCATCCAGTCTGTCACAGATGGACATTTGGGTTGCTTCCAAGTCTTTGCTATTGTGAATAGTGCTGCAATAAACATACATGTGCATGTGTCTTTATAGTAGCATGATTTATAATCCTTTGGGTATATACCCAGTAGTGGGATGGCTGGGTCATAGGGTACATCTAGTTCTACATCCTTGAGGAATTGCCATACTGTTTTCCATAATGGTTGAACTAGTTTACAATCCCACCAACAGTGTAAAAGTGTTCCTATTTCTCCACATCCTTTCCAGCACCTGTTGTTTCCTGACTTTTTAATGATTGCCATTCTAACTGGTGTGAGATGGTATCTCATTGTGGTTTTGATTTGCATTTCTCTGATGGCGAGTGATGATGAGCCTTTTTTCATGTGTCTGTTGGCTGTATGAATGTCTTCTTTTGAGAAATGTCTGTTCATATCCTTTGCCCACTTTTTGATGGGGTTGTTTGTTTTTTTCTTGTAAATTTGCTTGAGTTCTTTGTAGGTTCTGGATATCAGCCCTTTGTCAGATGAGTAGATTGCAAAAATTTTCTCCCATTCTGTAGGTTGCCTGTTCACTCTGATGGTAGTTTCTTTTGCTGTGCAGAAGCTCTTCAGTTTAATGAGATCCCATTTGTCAATTTTGGCTTTTGTTGCTGTTGCTTTTGGTGTTTTAGACATGAAGTCCTTGCTCATGCCTATGTCCTGAATGGTACTACCTAGGTTTTTTTCTGGGGTTTTTATGGTATTAGGTCTAACATTTAAGTCTCTAATCCATCTTGAATTGATTTTCGTGTAAGGAGTAAGGAAAGGATCCAGTTTCAGCTTTCTACTTATGGCTAGCCAATTTTCCCAGCACCATTTATTAAATAGGGAATCCTTTCCCCATTTCTTGTTTCTCTCAGGTTTGTCAAAGATCAGATGGCTGTAGATGTGTGGTATTATTTCTGAGGACTCTATTCTGTTCCATTGGTCTATATCTCTGTTTTGGTACCAGCACCGTGCTGTTTTGGTTACTGTAGCCTTGTAGTATAGTTTGAAGTCAGGTAGCGTGACACCTCCAGCTTTGTCCTTTTGACTTAGGATTGCCTTGGCTATGCGCGCTCTTTTTTCGTTCCATATGAGCTTTAAAGCAGTTTTTTCCAATTCTGTGAAGAAACTCATTGGTAGCTTGATGGGGATGGCATTGAATCTATAAATAATCTTGGGCAGTATGGCCATCTTGACGATATTGATTCTTCCTATCCATGAGCATGGTATGTTCTTCCATTTGTTTGTGTCCTCTTTGATTTCACTGAGCAGTGGTTTGTAGTTCTCCTTGAAGAGGTCCTTTACATCCCTTGTAAGTTGGATTCCTAGGTATTTTATTCTCTTTGAAGCAATTGTGAATGGAAGTTCATTCATGATTTGGCTCTCTGTTTGTCTGTTACTGGTGTATAAGAATGCTTGCAATTTTTGCACATGAATTTTGTATCCTGAGACTTTGCTGAAGTTGCTTATCAGCTTAAGGAGATTTTGGGCTGAGACAATGGGGTTTTCAAAATATACAATCATGTCATCTGCAAACAGGGACAATTTGATTTCTTCTTTTCCTAACTGAATACCCTTGATTTCTTTCTCTTGCCTGATTGCCCTAGCCAGAACTTCCAACACTGTGTTGAATAGGAGTGGTGAGAGAGGGCATCCCTGTCTCGTGCCAGTTTTCAAAGGGAATTTTTCCAGTTTTTGCCCATTCAGTATGATATTAACTGTGGGTTTGTCATAAATAGCACTTATTATTTTGAGGTACATTCCATCAATACCGGATTTATTGAGCGTTTTTAGCATGAAGGGCTGTTGAATTTTGTCCAAAGCCTTTTCTGCATCTATTGAGATAATCACGTGGTTCTTGTCTTTGGTTCTGTTTGTATGCTGGATTACGTTTATTGATTTGCGAATGTTGAACCAGCCTTGCATCCCAGGGATGAAGCCCCACTTGATCATGGTGGATAAGCTTTTGGATGTGCTGCTGAATCCGATTTGTCAGTATTTTATTGAGGATTTTTGCATCAATGTTCATCAGGCATATTGGTCTAAAATTCTCTTTTTTTTTGTTATGTCTCTGCCAGGCTTTGGTATCAGGATGATGTTGGCCTCATAAAATGAGTTAGGGAGGATTCCCTCTTTTTCTATTGATTGGAATAGTTTCAGAAGGAATGGTACCAGCTCCTCCTTGAACCTCTGGTAGAATTCAGCTGTGAATCCATCTGGTCCTGGACTTTTTTTGGTTGGTAGGCTATTAATTATTGCCTCAATTTCAGAGCCTGCTATTGGTCTATTCAGGGATTCAACTTCTTCCTGGTTTAGTCTTGGAAGTATGTAAGTGTCCAGGAAATTATTCATTTCTTCTAGATTTTCTAGTTGATTTGCATAGAGGTGTTTATAGTATTTTCTGATGGTAGTTTGTATTTCTGTGTGGTCAGTGGTGATATCCCCTTTATCATTTTTTATTGCGTCTATTTGATTCCTCTCTCTTTTCTTCTTTATTAGTCTTGCTAGCGGTCTGTCAATTTTGTTGATCTTTTCAGAAAACCAACTCCTGGATTTATTGATTTTTTGAAGGGTTTTTTTTGTCTCTATCTCCTTCAGTTCTGCTCTGATCTTAGTTATTTCTTGCCTTCTGCTAGCTTTTGAATGTGTTTGCTCTTGCCTCTCTATTTCTTTTAATTGTGATGTTAGAGTGTCAATTTTAGATCTTTCCTGCTTTCTCTTGTGGGCATTTAGTGCTATAAATTTCCCTCTACACACTGCTTTAAATGTGTCCCAGAGATTCTGGTATGTTGTATCTTTGTTCTCATTGGTTTCAAAGAACATCTTTATTTCTGCCTTCGTTTCGTTATATACCCAGTAGTCATTCAGGAGCAGGTTGTTCAGTTTCCATGTACTTGAGTGGTTTTGATTGAGTTTCTTAGTCCTGAGTTCTAGTTTGATTGCACTGTGGTCAGAGAGACAGTTTGTTATAATTTCTGTTCTTTTACATTTGCTGAGGAGTGCTTTCCTTCCAATTATGTGGTCAATTTTGGAATAAGTGCGATGTGGTGCTGAGAAGAATGTATATTCTGTTGATTTGGGGTGGAGAGTTCTACAGATGTCTATTAGGTCTGCCTGGTGCAGAGATGAGTTCAATTCCTGGATATCCTTGTTAACTTTCGGTCTCGTTGATCTGTCTAATGTTGACAGTGGAGTGTTGAAGTCTTCCATTATTATTGTATGGGAGTCTAAGTCTCTTTGTAAGTCTCTAAGAACTTGCTTTATGAATCTGGGTGCTCCTATATTGGGTGCATATATATTTAGGATAGTTAGCTCTTCCTGTTGAATTGATTCCTTTACCATTATGTAATGGCCTTCTTTGTCTCTTTTGATCTTTGATGGTTTAAAGTCTGTTTTATCAGAGACTAGTATTGCAACCCCTGCTTTTTTTTTTTTAGTTCTCCATTTGCTTGGTAGATCTTCCTCCATCCCTTTATTTTGAGCCTATGTATGTCTCTGCATGTGAGATGGGTCTCCTGAATACAGCAGACTGATGGGTCTTGACTCTTTATGAAGTTTGCCAGTCTGTGTCTTTTAATTGGAGCATTTAGTCCATTTACATTTAAGGTTAATATGTGTGAACTTGATCCTGCCATTATGATATTAACTGGTTATTTTGCTCGTTAGTTGATGCAGTTTCTTCCTAGCCTCGATGGTCTTTACATTTTGGCACGTTTTTGCAATGGCTGGTACCGGTTGTTCCTTTCCATGTTTAGGGCTTCCTTCAGGGTCTCTTGTAAGGCAGGCCTGGTGGTGACAAAATCTCTAAGCATTTGCTTATCTGTAAAGGATTTTCTTTCTCCTTCACTGATGAAACTTAGTTTGGCTGGATATGAAATTCTGGGTTTAAAATTCTTTTCTTTAAGAATGTTGAACATTGGCCCCCACTGTCTTCTGGCTTGTAGAGTTTCTGCCGAGAGATCTGCTGTTAATCTGATGGGCTTCCCTTTGTGGGTAACCCGACCTTTCTCTCTGGCTGCCCTTAAGATTTTTTCCTTCATTTCAACCCTGGTGAATCTGGCAATTATGTGTCTTGGAGTTGCTCTTCTCGAGGAGTATCTTTGTGGCATTCTCTGTATTTCCTGAATTTGAATGTTGGCCTGCCCTACTAGGTTGGGGAAGTTCTCCTGGATGATATCCTGAAGAGTGTTTTCCAACTTGGTTCCATTTTCCCCCTCACTTTCAGGCACCCCAATCAGATGGAGATTTGGTCTTTTTACATAATCCCATACTTCTTGCAGGCTCTGTTCATTTCTTTTTCTTCTTTTTTCTTTTGGTTTCTCTTCTCGCTTTGTTTCATTCATTTGATCCTTAATCGCTGATACTCTTTCTTCCAGTTGATCGAGTCGGTTACTGAAGCTTGTGCATTTGTCACGTATTTCTCATGTCATGGTTTTCATCTCTGTCATTTCGTTTATGACCTTCTCTTCATTAATTAGTCTAGCTGTCAATTCTTCCACTCTTTTTTCAAGATTTTTAGTTTCTTTGCGCTGGGTACGTAATTCCTCCTTTAGCTCTGAGAAGTTTGATGGACTGAAGCCTTCTTCTCTCATCTCATCAAAGTCATTCTCTGACCAGCTTCGATCCATTGCTGGCGATGGGCTGCGCTCCTTTGCAGGGGGAGATGCGCTCTTATTTTTTGAATTTTCAGCTTTTCTGCCCTGCTTTTTCCCCGTCTTTGTGGTTTTGTCTGCCTCTGGTCTTTGATGATGGTGATGTACTGATGGGGTTTTGGTATAGGTGTCCTTCCTGTTTGATAGTTTTCCTTCTAACAGTCAGGACCCTCAACTGCAGGTCTGTTGGAGATTGCTTGAGGTCCACTCCAGACCCTGTTCGCCTGGGTATCAGCAGCAGAGGTTGCAGAAGATAGAATATTGCTGAATAGCGAGTGTACCTGTCTGATTCTTACTTTGGAAGCTTCCTCTCAGGGGTGTACTCCTGCCCTGTGAGGTGTGGGGTGTCAGACTGCCCCTAGTGGGGGATGTCTCCCAGTTAGGCTACTCAAGGGTCAGGGACCCACTTGAGCAGGCAGTCTGTCCGTTCTCAGATCTCAACCTCCGTGTTGGGAGATCCACTGCTCTCTTCAAAGCTGTCAGACAGAGTCGTTTGCATCTGCACAGGTTTCTGTTGCTTTTTTTGTTGTTGTTATTTAGCTGTGCCCTGTCCCCAGAGGCGGAGTCTACAGAGACAGGCAGGTTTCCTTGAGCTGCTGTGAGCTCCACCCAGTTCGAGCTTCCCAGCGGCTTTGTTTACCTACTTAAGCCTCAGCAATGGCGTGCGCCCCTCCCCCAGCCTCGCTGCTGCCTTGCTGTTAGATCGCAGACTGCTGTGCTAGCAATGAGTGAGGCTCCATGGGCGTGGGACCCTCCCGGCCAGGTGTGGGATACAATCTCCTGGTGTGCCCGTTTGCTCAAAGCGCAGTATTGGGGTGGGGGTCACCCGATTTTCCAGGTGTTGTGTGTCTCAGTTCCCCTGGCTAGGAAAAGGGACTCCCTTCCCCCTTGCGCTTCCCAGGTGAGGCGATGCCTCACCCTGCTTCAGCTCTCGCTGGTCAGGCTGCAGCAGCTGACCAGCACCGATTGTCCGGCACTCCCTGGTGAGATGACCCTAGTACCTCAGTTGAAAATGCAGAAATCACCGGTCTTCTGTGTCGCCCGCGCTGGGAGTTGGAGACTGGAGCTGTTCCTATTCCGCCATCTTGCTCCGCCCCCAAACTTGCTTCTTAAAACTGCTTTTTCGACCGGGCGTGGTGGCTCATGCCTGTAATCCCAGTCCATCAGGAGGCTGAGGCGTGTGGATCACAAAGCCAAGGGGCATGGTGGCATGTGCCTGTAATCCTAGCTACTCGGGAGGTTGAGATAGGAAAAAGGCTTGAACCCAGGAGGCAGAGTTTGCAGTGAGGGGAGATGGCGCCACTGCACTCCAGACTGGGCGGCAAGAGTGAAACTGTGTTTCAAAAACAAACAAAAAATGCTTCTTCTCTTTTCCAAAGCATTTGGTATGTTGTGTTTCAATTTTTATTTGTTTCAAGGAATTTTGCAATTTTCTCCTTAATTTCTTCCTTTACCCACTGGTTATTCAGGAGCATATCATTTAATTTTTTTATTGGTATAATTTCCAAAGTTTCTCTATTATTTATTTCTAGTTTTATTTCACTGTGGTCAGGTAAGATGCCTGATATGATTTTGACTTTAAAATTTGTTGGGACCTCTTTTGTGTAGTAACCTATGGCCAATCCTGGAGAATGTTCCAGGTGCTTATAAAATGTTCTGCAACTGTTGGATGAAATATTTTATAAATGTCTGTTAGGTCCATTTGTTCTATGGTGCAGTTTAAAACTTATGTTTCTTTGTTCATTTTCTGTCCACATGATCTCTGTCTAATGCTGACAGTAGGGTGTTGAAGTCCTCAACTATTATTACATTGGGGGCCTATCTCTCCCTTCAGATCTAACATTTGCTTTATATATCTGTGTGTTCCAGTGTTAGATGCATGAATTTACAGTTGTTATATCTTCTTGATGAATTGATCTCTTTACTATTACAAAATGTCCTTCTTTGTCTCTTTTAAGAGCTTTGACCTGAAATCTGTTTTATCTAAGTATAGCTACTCCTGCTTGCTTTTGGTTCCTGTTTTTGTGGAATTTTTTTTTTCCATCCTTTCACTTTCAGGATATGTCTATCTTTACAGGTGAGGTGAGTTTCCTTAGGCAGTATATAGTTAGGTTTTTTATTTTATTTTATTTTATTTTTATTCAGCCAGTCTTTATCTTTTAATTGGAGAATTTAGTCCATGTATATCCAAGGTAATTATTGATAGGTGGGACCTTACTCATTTTGATTGTTCTATTTTATTTTATTGATTGTGTTCTGGTTGTTTTGCATATCTACTTTGTTCCTTATCTACTTTCTTAATGTTTGTTTTGGCTGTTGGGTATTTTTCTGTAGTTAAAATGTTTGATTCCTTTCTCTTTCTCCTTTAGGTATCAGCTCTGCCATTGATTTTTATAACTTGCGTGTTTTCATGATGGTGGTTATTGTCTTTTCACCTCCAGATGTAAGATATCCCTTGAGCATTTTTGTAACACCAGTCTAATGCTTAGTTTATGCTTCTCTGAAAGACTTTGTTTCTCTTCGTCTCTGAAGAATACCTTTTCTGAGCATGATATTCCTGGCTGGCAGTATTTTTCTTTCAGTGCCTTGAATATGTCATTCTATTCTCTCCTGGTCTGTATGGTTTCTTCTGAAAAATCTGGTGTTGGTCTGGTGGAGAGTCCCATATATGTGACTTGATGCCTTTCTTTTGTTGTTTTTAGAATTCTTTGTCTTTGACTTTTAACAATTTGACTAAAGTGTGTCTTGGAGAGGACCTTTATGAGTTAAATCTATGTGGGGACATTTGAGCTTCCTGAATCTGGATGTCCATCTCTCTCCCAAGACTTGGGAAGTTTTCAGCTATTTTTAAATTAAATCTATTTTATACATGTTTTCCTTTTCTTCTTCTTCTGGAACACCCATAATGCAAATATTTGTTCACTTAATGGTGTCCCATAAATCCTGTAGGCTTTATTTTTTAAAATTTTAAAATAGTTCTTCTTCTTCTTCCTCTTCTTCTTCTCTTCTTCTTGTCTGTTATTTCAAAGGATGCCTTTGAGTTCAGAAAGTCTTTGTTGTGCTTGTTCTAGTCTGTTGTTGTAGCTCTTGATTGTATTTTTTATTTCCTTCAAGAATTCTCAGTTCTAAAATGTCTGATTCATTCTTTTTTAATGATGTCTATCTCTTTTGAATGTCTCACTCAATAAGTTATTTTTCTGATGTCATTAAATATCTGTCTGTATTCTCTTATATCTCCCTGAGTCTCCTTAAGATCGTTATTTTAAATTCTTTTCCTGACATTTTATATATTTCCTTATGATTGAGGTCTATTACTAAAGAATTATTGTGTTCCTTTGGAGAGGGGTCATGTTTTCTTGATTTTTTATGTTTGATGTGTTAATATGTTGATTTCTAATCATCTGATAGAAGAGTCACCTCTTCTAATTTTATGCGGTAGGACCAGGTGTGGTGGCTCATGCCTGTAATCCCAGCACTTTGGGAGGCCGAGACAGATGGGTCACTTGAGGTCAGGAGTTCAAGACTAGCCTGGGCAACATGGTGAAACTCCATCTCTACTAAAAATACAAAATTAGTCAGGTATGGTGGTGCACACCTGTAATCCCAGTTACTTGAGAGGCTGAGGCAGAAGAATCACCTAAACCTGGGAGGTGGAGGCTGCAGTGAGCTGAGATTTTTTCATTGCACTCCGCCCTGGGTGACAGAGTGACATTCTCTCAAAAAATAAATAAATAAAAATAAATAAATAATTTTATGGGATAGGTTTTCCATAAGGAAATATAAGGAAAAATGTTTCCATAAGGAAAAATAAGGAAACACTTATTTTTATGGATGGATTTTGGCATGTCAGTTGGGCAGGGTAGGTTTCATTATAGGTAGATGCAGTCGTATAGTCTTTGTGCAATTTCTTCAGCTATAATCCATGCTAGTAATGTTTGTGAGTGTCTCAGTGGCACAGGTGGTGTCTTGTGGCAGTGGAGGCATAGCTTTGCTGGGGGTTGGTTTCCTAAAGTGTTTCTCCAGTCAAAGGCATTTGTGCACACATGATGGGTCCGCCAACCTGAAGTCTGGCTTGCTTATGTTGGGGTCACAGGGCTGTTACTCTGGCCAGAGGCTCAGGCATGCAACTCCTCAGCCAGCTTGGAGGCATGACTGCCTGGGGTGGGACTGTCTAGCTGTTTCTCTGGCCTTAGGTGCTGCTGTTCATCTGCTCAGCCAACCTAAAGGTGTGTCTGTTGGGGGTGGGCCCATTATGTCTTTTTCTCGGAACTTAGGTGCCAGTGTGCAGCTGCTTGGCTGGCCTGGGAGGTGTTTTCACTGGGGATGGCTCCTGAGTTTTTTTCTCAGACCCAGAGTATACGTGTGTGTCTCTTTCAGGGCTAGGGGTGTTTCCACTAGAAGTGGATGTGCTGGGCTGTGTCTCAGATCCACAAGCCTGCATGGGCAGCCTAGGGGTGTGTTTGCCGAAAGTGGCCCACAAGACTGTTTCTCAGACCCCGAGTGTAGGCACAGGGCTCTTGGGTAAGCTAGGGACATGTTCATGGCAGTGGAAGACATGGGGCTATTTCTCAGGCATGGAAGGCAGGCATAAGCCATTGGTCAGGTCAGAGGTATATCTGCAAGAGGAGAGTGCCCCAGGTCTGTTTATCAGACCTAGGTGTGGAAGTATATCCACTATGCCGGCCTGGGAGGGTGTCAACTGCTTGGTGGTTGTGGACCTCTCTCTTAAGGGAGGGTGTGCAGCAGGTTGGCCAGCCCAAGGGTAGATTTATTCTGGGTAGGACTGCCAGACTCTTTCTGAGACTGGAAGTGCAGCCAGTGGGAGTTGGTATCCTGGTTGTGCAGGACCAAAGACACAGCTGATCCTGGGCCCAGGCTTCACACAGCTGGGGTTGTGGACTTCAGTCACTCATGTGAGCTTGGTATAATGAAAATGGAACCCCAGTGCTTGAGATGTACAGTGGCTACTGGCCCCTGGAGCAGGGTGCACTCCAGAAGTGGCTCTGGTCTCTAGATGGGGCCATGCTGTGGCAGCTTGGCTCACAGGGGTTTGGTAGGGGATAGAGAGTACACACCTTGTACTCCTAATGTGGAACAATACAGCTGCTCGAATTCTTGGAAATTCTCCAAACTGGGCTCAGAGCTTGTGAGGATTGTTGGATTCTCCTGTAGTAAAGATTACAGGGTTTGTGGTAGCAACGGGGACCGATAGGGTACTTCTGCTTACTTTCCCCACAAAGGGATGTCCCTTCTGACTCCAGGTCAACCCAGGCATGAGAGCTAGGGCTACAGGGCCAGGTTCTTGCAATGGGCTTGCAATTAGCACAGATTCCTCTCAATTTCCCTGCTGAACTCCAGTGCTCTCCCTTCAATACTCTAGTCAAATCTCAGCTGCTTATGTGTTGTCTTGATCCTTTCTTGTAGGGGGGGATGAGTGCCAGGTGCCTCTGGTCAACTGTCTTGCCAATGTCATCTTAATATATATTTTTAAAGAAGAAATGGACTTTGCATAATTATTGTAGTAGGCATCCTTTTTATTTAGAGCTCAATAGAAATGCTTACGGTATTTTACCACTAAATGTTGATATAGTTTGTACATTTATTCCCACTCAGATCTCACGTTGAATTGTAATCTCCAGGATTGGAGATGGGGCCTGGTGGGACATTTGAATCATGGGGGCAGATACCTCATGAGTGGCTTGGGACCATCTCCTTGGTGATGAGTGAGCTTTTGCTCTGAGTTCACACGACATCTGGTTGTTTAAAATGTGTAGCCCCCTTCCCCTCATTGCTCCCTCTTTTGCCATGTGACATGCCTGCTCCCCTGTCACCCTCTGCCATGATCGTAAGCTTCCTAAGGCCTCCCTAGAAGTCAAGCTGATGCCAGCACCATGCTTCCTGTAAAGCCTGCAGAACTGTGAGTCAATTAAACCTCTTTTCTTTACAAATTGCCTTTATAAATTAGTCTCAGGTGTTTCTTTAAAGCAATGCAAGAACAGCCTAATACAAATATGATATGACTTTTTGGGTTGAGATAGACATTCATCATTATAGAAAAACAGTCTTCTATTCCTAATTGTTAGAGACCTTAAAATTAATAATGGAAATAAATTTTTATCAAATTCCTCTTCAGCATATACTGAGACTATCCTATAATATTTTCTACTTAATTGACTTTTTATGTTTTTATGTACCTTAACCTTTTTATGTACCTTAGCAAATTTTCTGTGACAAATTATGCTTGATGATAGTGGATTATTATTTTAACATACTGTTGAATTAAATGCACTGGTACCTGATTTGGAATTTTTGCAACAAGTTTCCAAAGTAGCTTGGAGGGTATGAAGTTCAACCACAAGCCACTAAGTTCACTTCCTGCCTCACTTCCTCATAGAGTGTATCCCATGTGTTCCTGAAAGGAATGGAACTGATACCAGAATGGACAGTATTAGCACAGCCTCTAAGGTAATTAGCTGATCTTGCACCCAGGCTCTGTGTAGCCAGGGTTGTGGTACCCATGTGGGCTTGGAGGAATGAAGATGGACCCCCAGGGCTGGAGAGGTACAGTGGCTACTTGGAAATCAATCCTCTTTTCCTTCAAACCTTCTGAAGCCACTGACTGACTTTAGCTAGTGATGTCTGATTCCTATTGTTAAGCCAAAGACTTTCCACCAATCCCTAATTACCTGAAGATTTGTACTCTCTTTTCCATTGTTTCCTTGAACAAGACTAGAGTTATAAAATTTGCATTTTCCCATCTTTTGGGATGGTTTTATTGTTGTCATTTATTTGAGACAGGTCCAGTACTGTTATTTGCACACACTTTGTTGGACATCAGAAGTTAAAGCCCAATTCATCTCAGAATAACTAGTAAAAAGGATTAAACAATACACAGGCAGAGCACGACAACACAGAATAACCTGAGCGCTACCTGACTGGTCACCATCAGGAACAACTGTTAACATAGCACCAAGAATGCACAGTGCAGTCTACCACGCAGATTTTTGTCTCTCAGAGTACCTAATGGTGTACTCTGGGCATGGGGAAAATCATCAAGTAACTTTTTTTGGTGGGGAGGAAATGCTTCAGACACAAACTTTTTGAACTAATCAGTGCTACTTATGACAGCATTAAACAGAATATGCCTGCTTTAGAAAACCCCCAAAGACAAACAGAAATGATTATCTTTAATGTGCCAATTTGAATTATAGAAAATATTATTACTTCTTTGCAGAATGTAAAGTTGACTCTAATCTAGGTCCATTTCTAGGTGAACACGGTGGATTTGGAAGAGGCCAAAATCATGTTTGGGTTGTTAACCTGTATTTCTTCACCCATACTGTAGGTGGAGTTATGGAAACATTCCTGATATGCTCAGAGTGTTAAGATGCACCTAGGTAAGTTGACTTGACCTAAAGTCAATGCCAGATCCACTAGTATACGGTATTCACAGTACCTGGTACATTCTAAATGTTTAATAAATATTTGTGAAATAAGTCTATGAATGGCTATTTTTGTACCTAAAGATGCAGCTGTTATGTTTTAATAAATATGAAGAAAGTGGTCAATATTTTCCACCTTTTGTGTAACATAATCTTTGACATAAGAACACTATAATCTTGAAATACACAACTTAAAAAAAAAAAAAAAGCAGAGCACCAACTTGCATGAAACTACTTAAAATATCTTAGCCAGAGACATTGGGTAGCTCAGAAAGTTATGCATGCAAGATTTATCTGAGCATATTCTTTTTCCCTCATATCTGTTCAAATTAACGGAGATGGGGATGGGGCGGGGTAGAAACTCAAAATGGGCTTTACCGAAGAGCAATAAAAATGAGCACGGGCGGGGCGCTGTTGCTCAGGCCTGTAATCCCAGCACTTTGGGAGGCCGAGGCAGGCGGATCATGAGGTCAGGAGATCGAGACCATCCTGGTTAACACGGTGAAACCCCGTCTCTACTAAAAATACAAAAAATTAGCCGGGCGTGGCGGCGGGCGTGCCTGTAGTTCCAGATGCTCGGGAGGGTGAGGCAGGAGAATGGCGTGAACCCGGGAGGCGGAGCTTGCAGTGAGCCGAGATCCGGCCACTGCACTCCAGCCTGGGCGACAGAGCCAGACTCTGTCTCAAAAGAAAGAAAATAAAAAAATACAAAAAAATACAAAAAATTAGCCGGGCGTGGCGGGCGCCTGTAGTCCCAGCTACTTGGGAGGCTGAGGCAGGAAAATTGCTTGAACCTGGGAGGCAGAGGTTGCAGTGAGCCGAGATTGCGCCACTGTACTCCAGCCTGGGAGACAGACAGACTCCATCTCAAAAAAAAAAAAAAAAAATGATGAGCAGGTTGGATGTGTTATCATCAGGAAAGGCTAAGGGAATCAGGACTTCAGATAGGTGAAGAGGAGAATAAGGAGAACAACATTTGTCTTCAAGGATATGAGAGGTTATAATGAAGAAGGTGCTGATCAGATGTTCTTTGCTGTCACAGAGGACAGAACTAATAAAAGAGGGATACTTTACGGAGAAGTAATAGAACTTCATAGTGAGGCCTATTTAATACTTGTCTCTATTACCAAAGTAGGTGGTCTTTGGGCAGATGAGAGGGTCTCAAGTGTTGCCAATGAACCAGCATCATTAATATCACCTGGAAACTTGTTAGAAATGCAAATCCTTGAACCTTGCCCCAGACCTGCTGAATAAGATACTCTGGGATTGGAACTCAGCACTAGGTCTTTTAACAAGCCCTCAGGTGATTCTGGTAGATGTGAGGTTTGAGAATCATTGGGATAGATAAACTCTGTGGACACTGTGCTTTCAGATGTCCTTGGAAAGCAGGGTTCCAGAAGAAATGAAGACTTTAAGCTTCTTTCAGCTTACTGTTGTCTGTCTTTTGTGAAGAAGACACCCTTGTCAATGTAGTTTATATCCATCTGTATTCTAAACTATAAGAGATAAAAGCTGTCTGTCTTGGAAGATAAAATTAGCGGCTATAGTGAGGTATAGTTTGTAATCAATAGTAGTAAAACTTGCCCCAAAGGAAAATGAAATTCCTTTTGCTCCAGGAGTTATTGAAGATATTCCACAAAGAGTGCTACCGTAGAAAAAATGTGAACCACCAGTCTGATGTCAAGACTTTCAGGATCTAGCAAGTGATGTGAGCACACAGAGGGATGACTATGATTAGAGATAGTCTTATAAAGTAGAGTCAGTGAAGAGATAAGTATAAGAATACTGAAAACTGGGGAGGGTGCTGTACAATAGGCCCTCATATACTCTGTGATATGGTTAGGCTTTGTGTCTCCACCCAAGTCTCATCTTGAACTGTAATTCCCAGGTGTTTAGGAAGTAACCTGGTGGGAAGCAGCTGAGTTATGGGGGCGGTTCCCCCGTGTTGTTCTCGTGATAGTGAATTCTCACGAGATCTGATGGTTTTATAAGTGTTTGGCAACTTCCTCCATGTACTTTTTTCTCTCCTGCCACCACGGGAAGAAGGTGCCTTGCTTCCCCTTCCGCTTCACCTTCGGCTATGATTGTAACTTTCCTGAGACCTCCCCAGCCATGTGGAACTGTGAGTCAATTAAACCTCTCTCCTTTATAAATTACCCGGTCTCGGGTAGTATCTTTATAGCAGTGTGAAATTGGACTAATACACTCTGCTAGGTGGATTTAAAAGGCCACAACCACAGTCTATCTTGAGAAAAATTTGGCAACATCATTAAGAATCTTAAAAATATTCTCACTCATTAATTCGCTAGTTTAACTTTTAGGAATTCAGTCCAAGGAAACAATTGGAGGTATAGTCTAAAATGTTTGTTGCAGTTTCATTTGTAATAGTGACCATTCTTAAAGCAAAAGA
This sequence comes from Piliocolobus tephrosceles, assembly GCF_002776525.5. Taxonomy (NCBI): domain Eukaryota; kingdom Metazoa; phylum Chordata; class Mammalia; order Primates; family Cercopithecidae; genus Piliocolobus; species Piliocolobus tephrosceles. The sequence goes on from NC_045455.1 coordinate 57,537,059, forward strand.
AGAAACCCAGAAGCCACAAAGAAAAAGAGAGGCATGCTTGACTATATACAAATCAAACATTTAAACAATTGCTGATAGCAAATACAAAATCAAGACACAAATGATTTATTAGGAAAAATAAGGGCAACACATATATGATAGACTAAACTCACAATATGAAATAACCGCCTACAAGGCAGAATAAAAAGATCTTGTTAAATGGACGAAAGATATAAATAGACGTTTTACAGAAAAGGAAATCCAAGTGGAAAATAAACATATAAAAGGATTAAACTTTACTAGTGGTCATGAAAAGACTCATTGAACTAGCAATGAGAGAGATGATTTCTCCCATTAGAATGACAAAAATTAAAGAGTGATCACACCTCCCACTGGTAAAAACCTGAGAAAAAGAGCAACTCTTCCACTGGCAAACAGATGTGTGAATTCTGAAAGGTTTTTTGGCACATGATTTGGCAAAATTCATTAGAATAAAAAATATACAGTCTTCAACATAGCAATCCTACTCCTAGAAATAGTCAAAGGGATAAAAGTGCCTGGCATATTAAGAATATATGTAAGAAGATAAGTACTCATACCTGGTTTGTAGGGAAAAAAAAAAAAAAAAAAAACCTAGAAAAAAATAGGAAGCCCCATTATGCAGAGAATGAATAAACTCCAGCTATCTGTATTATGGAACATTATGCTGACATTAAAAAATGAATGAAATGTGAACCATTGGCTTGGAGAAATTTACAATGTTTATTACTAAGTGATAAAAGCAAGATAAAGTGAAGAATATATACAAGTTTTCATTCAAAACAATGACAAGTCCCCCATGTACGTGTACATATGTTTATGATTCTATTAGAATGTGTGACTGTGGTAGTAAGCCATGATTTAAAAATTGTTAAATATGTTAAAAAATTTTTTTAATTGTGTTAAAATTTAAAAATGTGTTAAAGAACCATGATATGATAAAAGTAACATGGATAAGATGGTCCCATTTATGTAAAATTATACAAATTTACATGTATTTGTATTAATAAGACATATAAAAGTTAGTTTGCTAACAGTGGCACTCTCTGGATTGTAGGAGTTAAGATGATTTTTACTTATTTTTTTACATGTCACTTGAGTTCTCTTTACAATAGGCATGTAGAATAAAGCAGAGCTTTTTTTAATTATACAAAGAAAAATATAGGCCAAGTACAGTGGCTCATGCTTGTAATCCTGACACTTAGGAAGGCTGAGGCGGGAGGATTGCTTGAGCTCAGGAATTTGAGACCAGCCTGGCAACATGGTGAGACTTCATGTCTACTAAAGAAAAAACAACAAAAACCATCCAGGTGTGGTGCAGTGTGCCTGTAGTCCCAGTTACTCAGGAGACTGAGGTGGTAGATCACTTGGGTCCAGGAGATCGAGGTTGCAGTGAGGCCAAGATTGTGCCACTGTACTCCAGCCTGGGCAACAGAGTGAGACCCCATCTGAAAAAAAGAAAAATATAGCAGAAACATAAAAATGAACAGAATCACTAGTTGCCATCATTTTGGAACTAGGAAGCAGAGGAAACGGTTTGTTGAAAAATATAAATGACCAGTTTTTGCCTTTCCGGAGATCTAACAGTCTCTAGAAAAGTGTTAGATCAGGCTGAGTAAAAAGGAGGTTGTTAAGGAGAAATGGTGGAGACAGTAGTTGCAACAGTTTAGAGTTGGTTGGTGGGAAATGAACTCAGAATGGTGTGTATTCTGTGAAGAACAAATCCATGTGTCTAAGGACTGCTGAGGCTACTGTACCAGCTCTGCTGGTGATTGGGGAAGTTACGAGTTGAGTGTTCATAGGACGCTTTCATGTTACTCTCTGGCAGGCACTGATGCTATCTGTCCCCTCTAACTATCATGATTTCTGCTATGAAATGTTGGTGTCCTGCAAAATTCATGTTGAAACTTAATCCCCAATGTGATAGTATGAAGAGTGGGGGTGGGGGGCCATCAGGAGGATGTTAAGTCCTGAAGAATTAGATATATGGTATTAATGCCCTTGTAAAAGAGGTTGGAGTTGCCTTTCACTTCACCATTTATTTATTAAAATAAAACCCACTCTTAAGAGAAAAGACCATTGGTGAAGTGAAAGGCAGCAACAAGGCACCATCTTTGCAGTGGAGAGCAAGCCCTCACTGGACCCTGAATCTGCTGGTGGCTATATCTTGGACTTCCCAGCCTCTACAACTGTAAGAGATAAATGTTGCTATTTATAAATTAACCAGACTAAGGTATTTTGTAGCAGCCCAAATGCACTAGACAATTCTAATTCTCTACTCCTGGCTAATGCCTCCCTAAATATTTTCCATTCTTCCCTAGTTGTACTTCTAGACAACTGAGGCAGGAGGACTGCAGGAAAAGGAAAAGTGGGAAAGGTGATTCCTGGCTCTTGACCCTCCCACAACCAGTCTTGGGTCTCTGGAAACAGAAAACTGTTTCCTGTCTATCAAAAACCCTGCCATGGGCTTACCATGGTTGCTACTTTCTTAGCTGTTGTTGTTACAATATTTGTAATTACTTTCAAAGTTCTTTAGCATTATCTAGAAAGCACAGTCAAGAAGTGGTCAGTTAGTCTACCAATTAAGAAAGTGTAGCCCAGGTGTCAAATAACATTCTGTCAGCAAGGACCACACTCCAGAGGCAGCTATCACAGGTTTTCCTGTTATCTGCATCTCCATCAACAACAGATGCTTTCTAATTAGCACACTACCTGTCAGAAATAGGCTTTTATTAGTGTAAAACAGCCTGTTGCTTAATGTGAGTAATATTAGAAATGACCTGTCAATTGTGAAATAAAGATATTAAATATACATTGATTGTTTTAAAAATAACATGAATAGGATATAAGAATTCAACAGGATCTGTAACTATGTGCATCCTTAGGGACTGCACTTAAAGGGCCTGGTTTCTAGAACTCTAGATTCTTTCAGATAAAGGTGGCAGAATCCTGCCTCTGGAATCTTGCATTGTTTTAGAATGAGCCTTTCATACAAAATTGGTGGTCAGATCATCCGAAAAAAAAGACAACAGAAGCCTTCTCTAGTCTACGGAAGTCATATAAATAGCTTATTTAATATTGTCTTTGCTAATAAAATTTTAATTGATAAACATCTAATTAATTAGCAACTCTGAGATTGCTTTTAGTCTAACCTATTGTAAGGAACCAGCTGATCCTCTTCACTGCAAACTTTTTTGGCAGACACGATAATCTATAAACGACCTTAAGAGTTGTACATACAGTCAATAGGTCAGTCTAGAATAGTTTGCATTATTGTTGTTTGTCTTCCTCCTTTCTTAGACTATAAACTCATCATGTTTATACATGGGAGGCTAGCACGTGGACGGCTATGGAAGAAATATGAAAATAATTAGGTGCATGTTGTGAATATGTTGGCTGAGCTCGCCAGAGCTCTTTCCCATGCTTCTCCAATCTTCCCGCTGAAAGTAATCAAAGTAGCAGGATCTTTTGAACTGCCCAGAGCATAATCCAAAGCTTCAGTGGGTTCTGGCAGTGAAGAGATGCTCTTTCCAGGCTAAGTTAATTTTATTCTTGGGCCTTTTGGAAGTTTTACATCATGGCCATATGTTTACCCAAACTTCTCTTCAGGTGTGGTTGTGGCAGATTGGACAAGTGTAGATAGAATAGTGTTGTGATAAAAAGAGTGGTCATGGAATCAAATAGCAGAATTAAACTGTGGTTCACTACTTACTGGTATGATTGTAGGCAGCTGGTACCTTAGTCTCCTTATAAAAACAGTAACTACTTGTAGGTTTGTTGGATTAAAGGAGATAGATAATACATACAAAATACTTAGAAAAGTGCCTGCCTGGCCTGAGGTAAGCTCTAGGTGATAATTAGCATTTCTTATTACTATCATTATTTATCCCAGGAAACACAGAGTTGCAAATAGTGTGTGGGTGCCAGGTGCTCATTTTTTTTTTAAGTAAATGTTTTCAAACTGGAGAAACATTAGAGTCAGCTGGAGAACCTGTTAAATATTCAGATTTTCAGCCCCTGCCCCTGGGGACTGATTCAGAAAGTCTGTTATCTGTAGCCAGAGATTTCCCCTCAGGTGATCTGTATTATAAGGCAAGTTAGGGAAACGCTACTTTAAGTGAATAAGGAAATGAATTTCTAAGCCTACAATCAACTAGTTTAAAGTTGGCTTCTGATTAAGAAGCCTGCCTAGGGCAGTTTTTGGTGCCTTAGGGCACCTTTTGGAAGTCAGAGCTAATTTTATTTCTTAAAGCAGTAGGTTAAGAGTATGGACTTTGGACTTTAAAACACTAGGTTTGAATTTGTTATTGGAATGTAACCTGGGGCCTTTCTTCACTTCTATTTCCTTATCTGTAAAATGTAAATAATAACAGTTACTTCTCACTGGGACTCCTGTCGGACTAAATGAGATAATGTATAAAAAGCAGTTTCTGTGCAGAGCAAAGACTCAGTAAGTGATTATAAATCATAATCAGGAATGTTGAATTTTCCCTTCCTGTATGACTGAGTAGCTCCCACCAAATCTCACCCTCCTGCTAATAAAAACCGCAAATTCTGGACAAGATAAAACACCAATGACCTAAACTCACTGGGGAGAGAACAAAAGCAGGTTGATTCTGGAGAAGAGCTGACACTTAAAAAGATAGGAGTTACCAGTTTTTTTTTTAACAACATTCTGTCTGAGGGTCGGTCAAAGTTGATACCAAGATGTCACTATAATTCTGAAAGGAAATTCTCGGTTTTTCTGGTCTGAAGAACCAAATAACAGAGTTAGGGCAAGTGAAAGGGAAATTCTGGAGAGCTAGGGACAGAGAAAGCACCCAAGTTCTGTTACAAACTCTGCCCAAATCTTTGTCTAGCTGCCAAACCATCAACATGTGTGATAGACTCCAGCTACAGGTTAAAGAACTGAACTGAACTTGAAGGTGCTTCCCAAGAGTCTGTGTTTGCAGTTTGAATCCAACCAAATTAATGCTTGCTAAAACAGCAAATGTACAATTTTCAGAAGAATGTAAAAGAACCCAGTCTCTCAAACAATATTCACAATGTCTGAGATAAAAATCTCAACTTATTTGACATTCAAAGAACCAGAAAAATCCATTCTTAAGAGAAAAGACAAACACTGAGATAAGTGAGATGTTAGAAATAGTGCATAAAGATTTAAAGCAACTTATTTAACTATCCTTGAGGACACAAAGAAAAATATATTTGCAACGAATGAAAATATTTTTAAAATTCAGCAGAAAATAGCAATGTAGAAGAAACATTTAGACATTCTAGAACTGAAATGTATAAAATATCTGAAATTTAAAATCACTGAATGAACTTAACAGCAGAATGTAGATGACTGATTAAGAATAATCCAATCAGAATAATAGAAAATACATTGAAAAGATTGAATGGTGCCTCAGGAACATATGAAATAATATAACAGTATAACATATGTAAAATTGTATGTAGCATAAAGGTAGGGGAGATAATGAAACCATTAATTTTTTTTTCTTCTTTTCTTTTTGAGACGGAGTCTCACTGTGTCTCCCAGGCTGGAGTGCAGTGGCGTGATCTCGGCTCACTGCAACCTCCGCCTGCTGGGTTCAAGCAATTCTTCTGCCTCAGCCTCCCAAATAGCTGGGGCTACAGGCATGTGCCACCATGCCCAGCTAATTTTTTGTATTTTTAGTAGAGACGGAGTTTCACCATGCTGGCAAGGCTGGTCTTAAACTCCTGACCTCGTGATCCACCCTCCTCAACCTCTCAATGTGCTGGGATTACAGGTGTGAGCCACCGTGCCCAGCCAATATATCTTAATTCTAATCCAAATAAGTGAATAAAGATGAGATAAAGAGGTAGGAGGAGGCATAGGAAATTTAACAGAACTTCACCCTGTGGGAACAAGTTCTTTTAGATGCTTTTGTGTTTCATCTATGGAAGCCCTTTTAAGCTTTCTTTTTTTAAAAAAGAAAAAAGAATCTTTTTATATAAATTTACAAGTTATATATGTAATCTTGTTACATGGATAGATTGCATAGTGGTGAAGTCAGGGTTTTTAGTATATCTATCAACAGAATAACATACATTGTACCTATTAAGTAGTTTTTCATCATCTACCTACCTCTCATCCCCTCACCTCTCCAGGTCTTCATTGGCTAGCATTTCACACTCTATGTCCATGTGTATACATTATTTAGCTCCCACTTATAAGTGAGAGTTTGTGGAACTTGTCTTTCTGTGTCTGAGTTGTTTCACTGAAGATAATGGCCTTCAATTCCATCCATGTTGTTGCAAAATACATGATTTCACTCTTGTTTATGGCTGAATGCTATACTATTGTGTATACTTTGTAGACTTTCAAAGTGAAAATGGGCTCTCCTATTTCAAGTGATGATTCACCTTCCTCCCTCCCTCGTCTTCTCTCCTCTCCTTTCCTTTCCTTGTTTTTCTTTTTCCCTTCCTTTCTCTTCCTTTCCCTTCCTTTCCAAACTTTTCCTTTCCTTCTGCTTAATGTCTTTCTACTGTATTTTGTGAAGAACAATTATTTTATCTAGTTCCTTTGTGTTACAGTCCCACCTGAGAGTACTAATAAAACTCTCTACTTGGTTAAAAGGGTTCAATGCATGCCGAGGGTGAATTGAAGGAATCTGATTCTGCAGAATTTTTTTCCCCCTTGAGTTATAGATTTCGTTGAGGTGTGAAAGGTCAGAGGCAAAAAGCCACAACTATCATCTATTCAGAACGCAGTGGAAGCCTGGTCTCCATGGCACCATGGATGTGGATGCTATAGATGCTGCTTTCATTCTCCTGAGGACTTCTGAGAGTATTTACTTACGTAATCTCTGTACTATTGCTGCTAGTAGCTTCCTTGCATGTTTACATTCCTTAAACTTCTCTTTTGCTGGATGAGAGTAATTTTTCTTGAATAAAATTGTTTTTATTTGTACAAACCTCTAGTGTACATGAGTAATTTTACTACATGTATATAATGTGTGGTGATCATGTCAGGGTATTTAGAGTGTCCATCATATGAGTAATATACATTTTTTAAAAAATTTTGAAGCAAAATCTTGCTCTGTCACCCAGGCAGGAGTGCAGTGGAGCGATCTCAGCTCACTGCAAGCTCTGCCTCCCAGGTTCATGCCATTCTCCTGCCTCAACCTCCTGAGTAGCTGGGACTATAGGCGCCCACCACCATGCCTGGCTAACTTTTTTGTATTTTTAGTAGAGATGGGGTTTCACCATGTTAGCCAGGATGGTCTCTATCTCCTAATCTCGTGATCTGCCCACCTCGGCCTCCCAAAGTGCTGAGATTACAGGCGTGAGCCACCGCGCCAGACCAAGTACAATATATTTTTGATACGAGTAGTCACTCTACTATCAAATATTGAATTTATTTATTAAATCTTACTTAATGTTTATACCTTTTAGTCTGTTTATCTTCATCTTCCCTCTTCTCCCATACTCTTTCCAGTTTCTATTATGTATATTTCTCCTTTCTACTTCCATGTGATCAAATATTTTAACTCCCACACATAAGTGAGACATGCGATATTTGTCTTTTTCTGTCTGGCTTCTTTCACTTAAGATAATGACCTCCAGTTCCATCCATGTTGCTGCAATCATGTGATTTCATTCCTTTACCACATTTTCTTTATCCATTCAACTACTGATGAACACTTTTAGCCTTCCAAGTGGCTGGGGTTGCTGGCGTGAAACACTGGGCCCAGGTGAAGTCCCCCACCATTATTGTATTGCAATCTATCTCTCTCTTTAGATCTAAGAACATTTGCTTTATGAATCTGGGTATTGCAGTGTTGGATGCATATATATTTAAAATTGTGTATCCTCTTGCTGGATTGATTTTTAAAATTATTATATAGTGACCTTTTTTTTCTTTTCCTACTTTTCTTGACCTAAAGTCTGTTTTATCTGATATGGTATAGTGACTCCTGCCCACTTTTTGCTTTTAATTGTGTAGAATATCTTTTTTCATTTCTTTCCTTTCAGTTTATGTAACTTTACTCATAAGGGGAGTTTCTCGTAAATAGTATATAGTTGGATCATTTTTAAAAAATCCATTCAGCCATCCTATGTCTTTCTAGTAGAGAATTTAATCCATTTACATTCAAGGTTATTATTAATATGTAAGGGTTTGTTTCTGTCATATCAGAAATTTGTTTTATATATTCGTTGTTTTCTTTATTTTTCTCTTATTGTTTGTTATGGTTCGGTTGCATGCTTAGTTGCCTAAGGTGGTGGATTGTGTTGAGCAATACCCGGGAACCTGGGCTATGTGCTCTTAGAGCTAGGGGGTGAAGCTGGGCTAGGTTGGCTAGTGTTCAGGTTACCCTCAATGGTGAGAACCAGCACTAGCCATGGTGGACAGAGTAGGGTGATCCTTGGGTTCCAGGTGGAGTGCTCAGGTGAGGGGCAGTAGCAACTATGGTGAGACTTTACCACTGGAACAGGTTGTGCCATCATCATTGCCCACAGCATAAGCTGGTGGGTGGGAAATGTGTGTCCTTCCTGTGCCCCATTTTTGGTGGGGCTCACCCTCTGGCCCTGGTGGCCATAGCTCAAGCCTAGCTCATGTCCCTGCCCTGTCTGCAGGAGCAAACACCCAGCTTATGACCAAGTCCCAGTAGCACCTCTATGCTTGCATTCTGGTAGCAGTTCTGGCAGTGTTCCCTTTCTAGCACTGGCAGCTGTAGCCTGTGCCATGCTTACTTCTTAGCCCTGGCAGTATTCCCAGCTGGCTTCCCAGTCCCAGCAGTGACAGCCTGATTTCCATAACACTTCAGTCCCAGTGCCACTGGGCCCAGGACAGCATCCAGTCTGTGAGGTTTGAAAATATCACCTTGCTGTAGCTACTTAGCTCACAGAAAGGGTGTAGGACCTAGCATGAGCTCCATCTCAGAGCAGTTCTCCCCCATCCTCTTCCAGCAGCTTTCCATGTTAGTTTCAGGGGTTGGGAGGGTCAAGGGGTTCTCCTGTGGCATGGATTGCACAATCCCACGGTGGGACTGTGGGCTAGTGGAAGTCCCTTACTCATCCTTCCCTACATTGGGAAGAATTACTCCCTGCTCCCAGCCAATCTGTCCCAGCAGATTGCCTCTTCCTTTTCCTTCCCCACTTTTGGTGTGCCCTGTCCCTGCTCTGTTCAATTCTAGCATTCTCTTAGATAATGTATTCAAAATGTGGCTATCTATTTTTGTTTTCTCTAAGTGAAGGAGGTGGGTATGAAATGCTTCTAGTCATCCATCTTAAGCCTCTCTGAATCGGATCCTAACACTCATTTAACATCTTGGTAGCTCAATAGTAGCTTGCCCAACAGAGTCTACGCTTCTTGTTTTAACATATAGACCCTTTTGACATTTGTCTAGATATCCAGACTCATCTTAAGTTCTCACCAACTGCTTCAATCCCCAGCTTACCCTGTTGCTTTATGTCTCCATGTATTCCCCTTTTATACCTGTTGACTGCTTGTTCAACAATTAAATACACAAACAGAAAACCAAATGTGGTCAGGTGTGACTTTTTCTCAGAAACCATCCCCAATAATCCCAGAAAAACATAACCATTCTTTCCTTTATACTATCATATCAAATCCAAAACACACTATTTTTTCCTTCACATCTTAGTTCTGAAATCAGGATGTCTTTATCATTACTGATATTTTATGATCACTGGTAACCGGGAAGCAGTTATAACATGGTTGTTGTTTCGTGCACATACTCAAAGCTGGTTATTATTCATGGAAGCATGACTGAAAAACTGCAAACTCTCATTGTCAACAAACTTTAAGAGAGCCATTCAAAGAAGGATTATGAGTCTTAATTATTTGAAAGTCTTTTGTTGACAACTTCTCCATAAAGTCAAAGAGTTGTCATCAAAACTTGCAGATACTTGTAGAAAGAGTATCAGCAACTTGAAAGTAAGTCCTAGAGACATAAGTAAAGCACTCTTTCAAGAATTGTTGCATCACTATTATTATTGAGGGCACAGAAAACTATACTGTGTGGAAAGACATAGACATGAAGAGCTCTGACTCAAAAAATGATGTTAAAAAATAAAACTCTGAATATGAAGTTTCAGGAACATGTTAGCCAATTTATTTTCCTTTAAATGTATCTATAATATAAAAATCTACATCCGAATACATTTTATAAGTTCTTTCAATAAGTAAAACATAAAGATCCTGTTATAAAAATGTATTGTGTTTAAGCAGCAGTGGCTTTTCCTTCTTAATGGTACACAGAATTATGCAACATCTATGGTATCTTAGATTTGATAAAATACAGTAATTTGCATATTCTATTTTGTATCTTTCCTTCAGTATTTTATTTATTTGAAATCTATTAGTTGTAAGCTTCTTAAAAGCCAGGTGATATCATATATCAGATATAGATAGATATATAATCTTGCACAAATCAGTATCTGTATGTGAAAGACTTTTATAAATCTTTTTCAAAGTGAGCTAAACAAAATACGTAAAAGAGATCAGAAGCTGGCAAAACCAGCATTAAAAAGATCAAATGAATCAAACAGTCCCCGATAAATGGTGCTCCAGACACAAAACCTCCGTAGCTAACCCCCACTCATCCAGTCTTTGTTGAGATTAGCATAGAGTCTACTTTCCTCACAATCAGAATCCCTGAGACTGGCTCTGGGGAGGGTTCATAATGACTGTGACAGAAGTACAAATAGGAGAGGAGCCGAACCTAGGAACCTAGTGTGAGTGGCTATGTGGCCATGTGTGAGTGATAGATGGTCTGACCCAGAGTGGTTTGGGACCAGCTGGAAAAAGGAAGGGGGTAGTTCTGAAAGATGCTGGGCTTATGTATATGGTCTTCAAACATTTTTTTTTTTTTAATTTGCCCAACCACACATACTTTAATTGACCTCGAAGATTCTTCGTAACTTTAATTGGGAAAGACGTAGTTTCTGGTGTTTTATAAATGCTGACATTTAAATATAAAACTGCTACATCATTTTCTTAAAGTATCCAATGGTATCCAAATATGACAATAATTTAATACTATCATTCACTTAAAAATATATAATTAAGTTATTCATTAAACTTGAAAAATTATATAACTTACTTTTGTCTCCTTGGACTTGAGTTTCCAATTTCAGGAAAGTATAGTGTATTAAAAAGATGCTATCAAGACTTATAAAACGATAAACAATTTTACATATTTTTTAAATTTAGAGGCATCCTATTTACCCAAGCCCTATATACATTCAGAAAAGACAGGGAAAATAAAACATTGTTGATTTTATTATACTTTTGCCAGGATAATATATTTGATATAATACTTTCATTTTATCATGTGGCTTAAACAGTTTTTTACCTAGACTAGAAAATTTAGCTCATTAATGATCAATACAGAGCCTAATTAGAAAACAAGGACATATTGTTAAACCAGCCAACCAAATGTCTGACTTCATTTTTTGGAAAAAAATTTTAAAACTTATTTTAAGATAATGATAGATTCACAGAAAACTGCAAAAGCAATAGAACAAGGTCTCATACACACATCACTTACTGAGTTTCCTCCAATGGTTACACCTTACATATCAAAACCAGGAAATTGACATGGGCATAATGTGGTGTATAGTTCCACACATTTTTATTATATGTATATATTCCTGTGCATACCACAATCAAGATACAGAACTGTTCTATCACCACAGTGTTATTGAGGGCACAGAAGACTCAGAGATCTTCCTTATGATATCCTTTTGTGGTCACACCCAAAATTCTCCCTAACAATCATCTCTGGCTTAAGTCTGTCATTTTATTTTTGTTTTCCGCTTATTCCCTCTGTTTTCTTTTCCTTTTCTCACTTTTGTCTCTTTTTCTTTATTGCCTCCCTGTGCATTACTGAAATATTTTAGAATTTTATTTTGATTTATTTAAAGTGCTTTTGAGTATATATCTTTGTGTAATTTATGTGTGTGTGTGGTTATTCTAGATGTTACGTAACTTATCACAGTCTATTGGTATTGACATTTTACCAGTTTGCGTGAAATATACAAACCTTACTTCCCTTTTAACTTTCCTTTTATCCTTCCACATTTCTAATATAATCATCTTAAATATTTCCTCTATGTACACTGAAAACTAAAGAGAATGTTATTAGTCTGGCTTGAAACATCAAACTTAATTTAGAAAACTTAGAGGAGCCAAGATCTACTGTATTTACTCATATTTTGATTCTGTCCATTGTTTTTTCTTCATTCCTTCTTAGGAAATGACATTAACTATTCTTTTAAGGTAGAACTCCTGGTGAAAACTTCTTAGTTTCCCTTCTTTTAAAAATGTCTTAATTTCCCTTTCATTCTGAATGATATTTTTACTGGATATAAGATTCTGGGTTGACAACAATTTTCTGTAAGCATATGAAAAATGTTTTACCATTTCTTTCTGCCTCCAGGTTTTCTGATAATAAATGTGCTATCATTATAATTTTTTTTCCTTTATAGGTAAGATGTTTCTTTCTCACTGCTTTCGATTTTTTTTCTTTCATTGGTTTTCAGAAGCTTAATTATAATGTGTCTTGGCATGGATGTCTTTGGGTTTAATCTGTTTGAGATTTGCTCAGTTTTTTGTGTCTGTAGGCTTACATTATTTTCTAGATTTGGAAAATTTTCAGCCATTATTTTCTTTAAATATCTTTAGTACTGCTCTCTTTTCTCATCTTGGGATCCTGATGATATAAATTGATATGGTTTGGCTGTGTCCCAACCCAAATCTCATCTTGAATTGTAGTTCCCATAATTTCCACAGATTATGGGAGCGACCTGGTGGAAGATAATTGAATCATGGGAGTGGTTTCCCCCATACTGTTCTCGTGGTAGTGAATACGTTTTCTAAGGGGTTTCCCTTTTTGTTTGGCTTCATTCTCTCTTGTCTGCCACTGAGTAAGATGTGTCTTTCACCTTCCACCATGATTGTGAGGCCTCCCCAGCCACATGGAGCTATGAGTCCATTCAACCTCTTTTTCTTTGTAAATTACCCAGTCTCAGATATGTTTTTATCAGTAGTGTGAAAATGGACTAATACATAAATGTTAGATTTTTAATTACAGTCTGATAAACTCCTAAGGCTCTCTTTATTTTCTCAGTTTATTTTTTTTTTTTCATCTGTTGTTCTGATTGGGTAATTTCTATTGCTCTGTCTTTCAGTTCACTGTTTGTCATCTCTACTGTGCAGTTGAGCTCACCAACTGAGCTCTTTATTTCAGCTACTGTATTTTTAGTCCTAAAATTTCCATTTTGTTCTTTTTTTATCTTTTTCTTAGCTGAAACTTTTTTTTACTTTGTTTAAACCATGTTCATAATTGCTCAATGAAACATTTTTTTCTCATAGCTACTTTAGAATTTTTGTCAGATACTGTCACCATCTCTACCACTTATGTGGGAGGAGTGTTGATGATCTTCATTCATTCATTCATTCAAGTTAAGCTCTTGGTATGATTTTTAAATTTTTCCTGGACATTTTGAGAATCATGGGACTCTGGATTTTATTTAAATCTTGTGTTTTAGCGGATATCTTTTTGACACCATGATGGTCGTGCCACCCAGTTGATGTCAGGTTGGGGCAGATGTCTACGTTTCATTAATACCCTGGGGGTGGGTACCTCATTACTGCTGGGCAGGGCTGGGAAGTCAGGCTCCCCATGTGGCCTTCACTGACACCATGGGTGGTAAAGGGAGCTCTAGTTACCACTAGCTGTTGGTGGAAGCTCTGGCTCCCCACTCGCGCTTCCCTGACACCATCCCAGCAGTAAAGAGGCACACTTTTAGACTTCTGATGAGATGGAATTCTGATCTTCCTATTTGGCCTTTGTACCTGATGGAAGCATGGCCTTAGCTTTTTCCACGTTGTATGGCCAGAGTAAGGAAGTCATTATCCAAAAGTTTTTTTTATTACTGGGCAGCCCTTTCCTGGTTTTTTGGCTACAGAGAGCGGACTATTAGGGAGACTTTGTAAAATCTCCACCATTGATGTTTCTGGATTACTAGCTCCTCTATCACCCCGTATAGGGTATGTATACAAAGCAAGCAGAAAAACCAGGAAACCCTTTGCTAGGTGTTTCTTGGAGCCCAAGGCCCCACACTAGCCTGCCTTCTTCTCTCCACCTTTCAGTCTTCTTGCTTATTTTTATATAATGTCCAGAGTTTACAGCTGTACTTAGCAGGTGGAAGATAGATACGTATGTTTACTCTTGTCCTAGAAGTGAAAATAACTCTTAGTTTTTGAATTAAACAAGCATGTGTCAATAAGCATGTTTTAAGGTATACAATAGAAACTCTAAAGAAAGAAATTATAGAGTGCATCTTATAAAATGATTACCAAGGCCAGGCATGGTGGCTCATGCTTGTAATCCCAACACTTTGGGAGGCCAAGGCAGGCGGATCATGAGGTCAGGAGATTGAGACCATCCTGGTCAACATGGTGAAACTCTGTCTCTACTAAAAAATACAACAATTAGATGGGCATGGTGGCATGTGCCTATAGTCCCAGCTACTCAGGAGGCTGAGGCAGTACAATAGCTTGAACCAGGGAGTCGAAGGATGCAGTGAGCTGAGATCATGCCACTGTACTCCAGCCTAGGCGACAGAGTGAGACTTCATCTCAAAAAGGCGGGGGGGGGGGGGGACGGGGAGGGGGAGGGAGAGAAACTTAAATCAAGATTAAAATGCTTCAGATCTAATATAACTAATTTATCACTTTTGTACAATGATATAAAAACAAGATAATTCAATACATACTTTCTAATGACTTAATTTTCTAAAAATGTAATGTAATATGTAGGTAAAATTATAAGTTACCAAATGGGTTTGATATGGTTTTTCTATGTCCCCACCCAAATCTCATCTTGAATTGTAGTTTCTGTAATCTCCATGTGTCATGGGAGGGACCTGGGGAGGTAATTGAATCATGGGGGCAGTTATCCCCATGCTGGTGTTCTTCTGATAGTGAGTGAGTTCTCATGAAATCTGATGGTTTTTTTCTTTTTCTTTTCTTTTTTTTTTTTTTAATTATACTTTAAGTTCTAGGGTATATGTGCACGAAGTACACATTCACTGCATAGGTATACATGTGCCATGTTGGTTTGCTGCACCCATCAACTCATCATTTACATTAGGTATTTCTCCTAATGCTATCCCTTCCCCAGTCCCCCACCCGATGACAGGCCCCAGTGTGTGATGTTCCCTGCCCTGTGTCCAAGTGATCTCATTGTTCAATTCCCACCTATGAGTGAGAACATGCAGTGGTTGGTTTTCTGTCCTTGTTACAGTTTGCTGAGAATGATAGTTTCCAGCTTCATCTATGTCCCTGCAAAGGACATGAACTCATCCTTTTTTATAGCTGCATAGTATTCCATGGTGTATGTGTGCCACATTTTCTTAGTCTATCATTAATGGACATTTGGGTTGGTTCCAAGTCTTTGCTATTGTGAATAGTGTTGCAGTAAACATACGTGTGCATATGTCTTTATAGTAGCATGATTTATAATCCTTTGAGTATATATCCAGTAATGGGATCACTGGGTAAAATGGTAATTCTAGTTCTAGATCCTTGAGGAATTGCCACATCTGTCTTCCACAATGGTTGAACTAATGTACACTCCCACCAACAGCATAAAAGTGTTCCTATTTCTTCACATCCTCTCAAGCATCCATTGCTTCCTGACTTCTTAATGATTGCCATTCTAACTGGTGTGAGATGGTATCTCATTGTGGTTTTGATTTGTATTTCTCTGATGACCAGTGATGACGAGCATTTGTTCGTGTGTCTGTTGGTTGCATAAACTTCTTTTGAGAAGTGTCTGTTCATATCCTTTGCCCACTTTTTGATAGGATGGTTTTATTTTCTTGTAAATTTGTTTGAGTTATTTGTAGATTCTGGATATTAGCCATTTGTCACATGGGTAGATTGCCAAAATTTTCTCCCATTCTGTAGGTTGCCTGTTCACTCTTATGGTAGTTTCTTTTGCTGTGCAGAAGCTCTTTAGTGTAATTGGATCCCATTTGTCTACTTGGGCTTTTGTTGCCATTGCTTTTGGTGTTTTAGTCATGAAGTCCTTGCCCATGCCTATGTCCTGAATTGTATTGCCTAGGTTTTCTTTAGGGTTTTTATGGTTTTGGGTCAAACATTTAAGTCTTTAATCCATCTTGAATTAATTTTTATATAAGGTATAAGGAAAGGATCCATTTTCAGCTTTCTACATATGGCTAGCCAGTCTTCCCAGCACCATTTGTTAAATAGGGAATGCTTTCCCCATTTCTTGTTTTGGTCATTTCTTGATCTTTTGTCAAAGATCAGATGGTTGTAGGTGTATGGTGTTATTTCTGAGGCCTCTCTTTTGTTCCATTGGTCTATATCTCTGTTTTGGTACTAATACCATGCTCTTTTAGTTACTGTAACCTTGTAATATAGTTTGAAGTCAGATAGCATGATGCCTCGAGCTTTGTTCTTTTTGCTTAGGATTGTCTTAGCAATGTAGACTCTTTTTTGGTTCCATATGAACTTTAAAGCAGTTTTTTCCAATTCTGTGAAGAAAGCCATTGGTAGCTTGATGGGGATGGCTTGAATCTATAAATTACTTTGGGCAGTATGGCCATTTTCATGATATTGATTCTGCCTATCCATGAGCATGGAATATTCTTCCATTTGTGTCCTCTTTTATTTCATTGAGCAGTGGTTTGTAGTTCTTCTTGAAGAGGTCCTTCACATCCCTCGTAAGTTGGATTCCTAGGTATTTTATTCTCTTTGTAGCAATTGTGAATGGGACTTCACTCATGATTTGGCTCCGTTTGTCTGTTATTGGTGTATAGGAATGCTTGTGATTTTTACATATTGATTTTGTAACCTGAGACTTTGCTGAAGTTGCTTATCAGCGTAAGGAGATTTTGGGCAGAGATGATGTGGTTTTCTAAACATACAATCATGTCATCTGCAAGCAGGGACAATTTGACTTCCTCTTTTCCTAATTGAATACCCTTTATTTCTTTCTCTTGCCTGATTGCCCTGGCCAGAACTTCCAACACTATGTTGAATAGGAGTGGTGAGAGAAGGCATCTTTGTCTTGTGACTGTTTTCAAAGGGAATGCTTCCAGTTTTTGCCCATTCAGGATGATATTGGCTGTGGGTTTGTCATAAATAGCTCTTATTGTTTTGAGATACATTCCATCAGTACCTAGTTTATTGAGTGTGTTTAGCATGGAAGGCTGTTGAATTTTGTCAAAGGCCTTTTGTGCATCTATTGAGATAATTATGTCGTTTTTGTTGTGGTTCTGTTTATGTGATGGATTACATTTATTGATTTGCATATGTTGAACCAGCCTTGTATCCCAGGGATGAAGCCGACTTGATTGTGGTGGATAAACTTTTTGATGTGCTGCTGGATTCAGTTTGCCAGTATTTTATTGAGGATTTTTGCATCAATGTCCATCAGGGATATGGGTCTAAAATTCTCTTTTTTTGTTATGTCTCTGCCAGGCTTTGGTATCAGGATGATGTTGGCCTCATAAAATGAGTTAGGGAGGATTCCCTCTTTTTCTATTGATTGGAATAGTTTCAGAAGGAATGGTACCAGCTCCATTTTGTACCTCTGGTAGAATTCGGCTGTGAATCCATCTGGTCCTGCACTTTTTTTGGTTGGTAAGCTATTATTGCCTCAATTTCAGAGCCTGTTATTGGTCTATTCAGGGATTCAACTTCTTCCTGGTTTAGTCTTGGGAGGGTGTATGTGTCCAGGAATTTATCCATTTCTTCTAGATTTTCTAGTTTATTTGTGTAGAGGTGTTTATAGTATTCTCTGATGGTAGTTTGTGTTTCTGTGGGGTCGGTGGTGATATCCCCTTTTTCATTTTTTATTGCATCTATTTGATTCTTCTCTCTTTTCTTCTTTATTAGTCTTACTAGCAGTGTATCAACTTTGTTGATTCTTTCTTTTTTTTTTTTTTTTCCAAAAACCAGCTCCTGGATTCATTGATTTTTTTTTGAAGCATTTTTTGTGTCTCTATCTCTTTCAGTTCTGCTCTGATCTTAGTTATTTCTTACCTTCTGCT
The DNA here is from genome assembly GCF_002776525.5 of Piliocolobus tephrosceles. Classification (NCBI taxonomy): domain Eukaryota; kingdom Metazoa; phylum Chordata; class Mammalia; order Primates; family Cercopithecidae; genus Piliocolobus; species Piliocolobus tephrosceles. The sequence goes on from NC_045455.1 coordinate 57,555,158, forward strand.
AGCTTTTGAATGTGTTTGCTCTTCTCTAGTTCTTTTAATTGTGATGTTAGGGTGTAGATATTAGATCTTCCCTGCTTTCTCTTGTGGGCATTTAGTGCTATAAATTTCCCGCTACACACTACTTTAAATGTGTCCCAGAGATTCTAGTACATTGTGTCTTTGTTCTCATTGGTTTCAAAGAATATCTTTATTTCTGCCTTCATTTTGTTATTTACCCCGTAGTCATTCAGGAGCAAGTCGTTCAGTTTCCCTGCAGTTGTGTGGTTTTGAGTGAGTTTATTAATCCTGAGTTCTAATTTGGTTGCACTGTGGTCTGAGAGACAGTTTGTTATACTTTCTTTTCTTTTACATTGGCCGAAGAGTGCTTTATTTCCATTTATGTGGTCAGTTTTAGAATAAGTGTGACATGGTGCTGAGAAGAATGTATATTCTGTTGATTTAGGGTGCAGAGTTCTGTAGCTGTATATTAGGTCTGCTTGGTGCAGAGCTGTGTTCAGGTCCTGGATATCCTTGTTAACCTTCTGTCTCATTGTTCTAATATTGACAGTGGGGTGTTAAAGTCTCCCATTATTATTCTGTGGGAGTCTAAGTGTCTTTGCAGGTATCTAAGGACTTGCTTTATGAATCTGGGTGCTCCTGTATTGGGTGCATATATATTTAGGATAGTTAGGTCTTCTTGTTGAATTGATCCCTTTACCATTATGTGATGGCCTTGTCTCTTTTGATCTTTGTTGGCTTAAAGTCTGTTTCATCAGAGTAGTCTCTGATTGCAGGGATTGCAATCCCTGCTTTTTTTTTTTTTTTTGCTTTCCATTTGCTTGGTAGATGTTCCCTTTATTTTGAGCCTATGTGTGTCTTTGCATGTGAGATGGGTCTCCTGAATCTAGCACACTGATGGATCTTGACTCTTTATCCCATTTGCCAGTCTGTGTCTTTTAACTGGGGCATTTATTCCATTTACATTTAAGGTTAATATTATGTGTGAATTTGATCCTGTCATTATCATGTTAGCTGATAATTTTGCCTGTTAATTGATGCAGTTTCTTCATAACATCGATAGTCTTTACAATTTGGTGTGTTTTTGCCATGACTGGTACTGGTTGTTTCTTTCCATGTTTAGTGCTTCCTTCAGGAGTTCTTGCAAGGCAGGCCTGGTGGTGACAATATCTCTCAGCATTTGCTTGTCTGTAAAGGATTTTATTTCTCCTTCACTTATGAAGCTTAGTTTGGCTGGATGTGAAATTCTGTGTTGAAAATTCGTTTCTTTAAGAATGTTGAATATTGGCCCCCACTCTATTCTGGCTTGTAGAGTTTCTGCTGAGAGATCCACTGTTAGTCTCATGGGCTTTCCTTTGTGAGTAACTCGATCTTTCTCTTTGGCTGCCATTAACATTTTTTCCTCCATTTCAACCTTGGTGCATCTGACCATTATGTGTCTTGGGATTGCTCTTCTCAAGGAGTATCTTTGTGGTGTTCTCTGTATTTCCTGAATTTGAATGTTAGCCTGCCCTGCTAGGTTTGGGAAGTTCTCCTGGATAATATCCTGAAGAGTGTTTTCCAACTTGGTTCCATTCTCCCCGTCACTTTCAGGTACACCAATGAAATGTAGATTTAGTCTTTTCACATATTCCCATATTTCTTGGAGGCTTTGTTCATTTCTTTTTACTCTCTTTTCTCTAAACTTCTTTTCTCACTTTATTTCATTAATTTGATCTTCAATCACTGATACCCTTTCTTCCACTTGATCAAATTGGCTATTTGAAGCTTGTGATGTGTCATGAAGTTCTTGTGCCATGGGTTTCAGCTCCATCAGGTCCTTTAAGGTCTTCTCTACACTGTTTATTCTAGTTAGCCATTCATCTAATCTTTTTTTAAGGTTTTTAGCTTTCTTGCGATGGGTTTGAACATCCTCCTTTAGCTCAGAGAAGTTTGTTATTACTGGTCTTCTGAAGCCTACTTCTGTCAACTCGTCAAAGTCATTCTCCATCCAGCTTTGTTCCATTGCTGGTGAGGAGCTACAATCCTTTGGAGGAGGACAGGTGCTCTGATTTTTAGAATTTTCAGCTTTTCTGCTCTGGTTTCTCCCCATCTTTGTGATTTTATCTACTTTTGGTCTCTGATGTTGGTGACCTACAATGGGGCTTTGGTGTAGATGACCTTTTTGTTGATGTTAATGCTATTCCTTTCTCTTTATTAGTTTACCTTCTAACAGTCAGGTCCCTCAGCTCCAGGTTTGTTGGAGTTTGCTGGAGGTCCACTCCAGACTCTGTTTGCCTGGGTATCACCAGCGGTGACTGCAGAACAACAAATATTGCAGAACAATAAATATTACTGCCTGATCCTTCCTTTGGAAGCTTTGTCCCAGTGGGGCAGCTGCCTGTATGAGGTGTCTGTTGGCCCCCACTGGGAGGTGTCTCCCAGTTAGGCTACACGAAGGACAGGGACCCACTTGAGGAGGCAGTCTGTCTGTTCTCAGAGCTCAAACTCTGTGCTGGGAGAACCATTGATCTCTTCAGAGCTGTCAGTCAGGGATGTTTGAGTCTGTAGAAGTAGCTGCCTTTTGTTCAGGTTTGCCTTGCCCACAGAGGTGGAGTCTAGAGGCAGTAGGCCTTGTTGACCTGCGATGGGCTCTGCCCAGTTCGAGCTTCCTGGCTGCTTTGTTTACCTACTCAAGCCTCAGCAATGGTGGACGCCTCACCCCCAGCCAGGCTGCCACCTTGCAGCTCAATCTCAGACTGCTGTGCTAGCAGTGAGCAAGGCTCCATAGGTGTGGGACCCGCTGAGCCAGGCACAGGAGAGAATCACGTTGTCTGCCGGTTGCTAAGACCTTGGGAAAAGCACAGTATTTGGGCGGGAGTGCCCCATTTTTCCAGGTAGTCTGTTACGGCTTCTCTTGGGTAGGAAACAGAAATCCCAACCCCTTGCACTTCCCAGTGCAGGCAATGCCCCACCCTGCTTTGTCACTCTCTGTGGGCTGCACCCACTGTCCAACCAGTCCCAATGAGATGGACAGGTACCTCAGTTGGAAATGCAGAAACCACCGTCTTCTGTGTTGATCACGCTGGGAGCTGCAGATCGGGGCTGTTCCTATTGGCCATCTTGGAACGTCCCCTCTCTTTTCTTTTTTATTTGAGTCAGAGTCTCACTCGGTCACCCAGGCTGGAGTGCAGTGGTGCGATCTCGGCTCACTGCAACCTTGTTTTCCCAGTCTCCTGCTTCAGCCTCCTGAGTAGCTGGGATTACAAATGTGTGGCTGTAATCTCAGCAATTTGGGAGGCCAAGGCAGGTGGATCACTTGAGGTCAGGAGTTCGAGAGAGCCTGGCCAATATGGTGAAACCCTGTCTCTACTTAAAAATACAGAAACCTCATGGTTTTATAAGGGGCTTTTCCCGTTTTTGTTTGGCACTTCTTCCTTGTTGCCATGTGAAGAAGGATGGGTTTGTTTCCCCTTCTGCCATAACTGTAAGGTTCCTGAGGCCTCCCCAGCCATGTGGAACTGTGAGTCAATTACACCTGTCTCCTTTGTAAATTACTCAGTCTCGGGTAGTCCTTTCTCAGTGTGTGCATATGTGGTATGTGCGTTTCATATTTTGGTGTTTGGTTTTTACATATAATTTAAAAATCGAGCATAAACAGAATACATAACACCATGTTTTTAGTTTGACACTATAATCAAAGTTCCACAGATGAAAAAAAAGAGAAAGGTATGTAAACTGCTAAAAATGAATTAGCCTGGCAGCTAGCATAATCTTATATTTTATTAATAAGAGGGGGACATGTTAAACTTTTCATAAGGTGAAGTTTAAAATAAACACTTTAACGTATAACACACACCAAATCTGAAAAGTAATTACATAGAAGTTTATCTGTGAGTTTTATCAAATCTATCTTAAACAATTTGGAGTCCCAGAAAACATTCCACTTACATTTAAAAGATCTGCATCACTAACCCATACTGTTTTGGCTAATGGAAGGTGCTTTTCTTTGGATGATGGAAACTGCTTTTTCCCCAGCTAATAACGTGTCTTAGGAATGAGCATTAAGAATAGCTGTAAAAGAAGTGCTTACATTTAAGTATATGAAAAATAACCATATTTTAGTGTTCAGTATTTCCCACAGATGCCCTTTTTACCTTGCTGTCAACAGATTTGTCCTTGTAAATAATGAATTATTTGATAATAGGAGAATAGAAGAGGTAACATCATTAAACAAAAATTGTCATCACTCCCACCTTATTTCATTTTTATTTTTATTATCATTAACCCCACTTTATTGTATACCTGAATTTAGAACATCCAAACAGGGATCCAAATTTCTCTTTGGTTTTTGCCCAAAGGGCTAATTTCTCTTTAATGCTCAGCTTCATCCTTATCAGGAAAGTGTACATAAGAGAAGGAATGATGGGAAGCCCTAAGACCTTACACTGTCTTGTGTAGTCATGAAAGGAAAACTCCACAGTTTTTTTTTTTTTTTTTTTTGCCCCTGATAATTTTTCACTGAGAGTGAAGCAATGGTTCATTTTTGGTAAAGTTGAAAAAAAGGGCTATTGGTGAACACATTGTATACTCAGGTAAATCTTATTTAAGAGAGGGTGTAAATGGAATTTGGGAATCTGGAAATTGATTTTCTGACAATTACAGGAATTCTTTTACCCCTTGGGAAATCATTCTGTAATGCCAGGGCTGTGAGTACCCCAGTTTGATCATCACTGTACAGATTATTGCTCTAGCATGTGGACCTGGATATACCTTGGGGTCCACATGCTAGAGCAATGAGAGGGAACAAAAGAACACTTAGGAGCACTGAGGTGATATGTGCTCGCTGATAGCACTAACGTACAAGTTGTGAATTATACCAGAATACCAGCTGAGCTTGAAAACTTAAAGTTGCTGTTTTCCACATTGGTTAGAATAACTAAATATTCCCGTTCTATGCACTCTTGTTGATTTCTGAAATTGTGACTCTCTTCATTAAAGTTACATAGGGGTAATCACCCATCAAGATAGGTTTTTACATTAGCTGGAAGGGTACACTAACCGGATTAATTAAATCAAACAATGAAGCTTTCTCAGGGTGAAAAATACTGCACTACACTCTCTTCTCATGTGACTACTTCAACTTTTGTTGATCACATTAGCATTTGTGAAGATAGGAGGCAAAACAACCTGCAGGTTGCTTTTCTAGCAGTTAAAGAAACCCTATAGGAATTTTGCAATGGAAATTAAGACCTATTTGTTAGGAATCATTAAGATTGTAAAAATCTGAGCCTGAAAGCTGATGATGTAACATCCCTGAGTAGGAAAGACTGAATTGGTATTACCATTAATATACGTGTTTCTGAAAAGCCAGAGTGGAAATAATTTCATATGTCAGAAATCACAGGCATTTTATCAGCCGCCCTGACTGACAAATACATACTTGCTATTGCCAATCAGGTCCAATGTGTTTAGTTTGCAAATTAACGCTTCCCTCCTGTGCAAAGTTTTATGAGATGGTTAACAAAACATTTGAAGGAGCTGTGAAAAGGAAGTTACATGCAGCACAAACCAGGCAACCAAGAGCTTTTGGTGGTCCACTGAAGATGGAAACTGTGGTAGACAGAACTCTCTGCTTCCTGAAGAGAAACTACGTATTGAGTATGCATGATCTGTGTGCCTGGATGTCATGTTTACCTGCTTTGTTCTGTATCTTGTCAAAGAGGATTGCTTTGGGGAGCAGTGTGTCTGTATACTCTGGATGAACCCCTCTGAAGCAGGAGGTAGGATGGAATACTTGTACTTTTGTTTAAAACATGCCTGGGGCCTATATTTACAATTTTGTTAGGTTCTTTATTAAAAATTTATTGGAATAAACCATAATTAATTTATGCCAGAACAAAGCAGCAGAAATTGTGCTGCTTTTCACAGGTTATGGCTGAAGGAATTGATTCTAACCAGTGAATCTGTATATTTGAGTTTTATTTCCTGGATCTGTTCTCAGTAAGTCCAATGGAGTGATGAGCTTGGGATGGAAGCTTTATAGAGATATCTTTTAATGGACTTTTGATAAAGCACTAAGAAAGTTTATAATAATTTTAATTGATAATGAGGAAGCAGAGGAGCAGAACAGAAGATAGTTTCTCAGTGTTTAGAGACTTTGAATTTATTGTTTCCTTTGCCAAGTCTATTAGTCACCCCTGACAAGAAGCCTGTAATTTCAGGTGTTTGCAGTTTCCTGACCCTTCAGAGCTACTCTCTGTGGGCTCTTTATCTGGCCTGGCTGCTGAGACTGTGGCTGTTTTATATTTATTATTTGATTAAAGACTCAACAAGTTTATTAAGGAGGTATCTCTCGCTTTGCAGCTGGGAGGTTCAGAGAGGGAAGTGCGCTGCCCATGGGCCACAGCTGTAGTCACTGTTGAAGCTGAGATTGACCCAGATCTACTCAGCCACAGGACACACCCTTTCCACTATATTATTCTCACCCCAACCATCAAATCAAAGGGGCAGAGTGAACACAGACAGAAGGCTCTCAGGAGCTAGCTGACAGTTTGTGTCAAACAAGGTGAGAGCGGACAAGTCTCCTCCAGGAATATCCCCTACTTTCTACTGAGCAGCAAACCCCAAAGTAGTCCCTGTAGTCTTGGCTTGTAGAAAAGGGTTGAACTAGGCTTCACAGTCCTAGCTCTATGCCTTCTACTTATCCTTTAGTGCTTAGCCTAGATTTGATTCCTTCAAGAAAACCTTCTGTGACATTCCTCTAAAATGGGTTTCCAGATCATAACACCTACCAAGTCATGTTTATCTGTGGCAAGCATTGGACTGTGAGATTTGTAAGTACTTTGTTTACTGATTTTTCATTACCTAGCAAAAATGTCTGGAGCTCCAATATTTGTTGAGTAAAGGAAGAATATCACTAGCAGCCTGAGTCTCTAGGTCTCACTTTCCCCTAATGAAAAATGAGTTTTTTGTAAATGATCTCTAAGATCATTTCAGATATAGTATTTTATGATACTAGCTGCAAGCTATGCATCCTGCTAGAAGATGCTTGACCTTCTTGACCTAAATTCCGGGAACATTTTTATGCTTATTGCCGAAGGGAAAAGAAAGGACTCTGTCTTTTTTCCATTGTTTCTGAGGCCCCAAAATATATGCTCCATATATAACTATCAAATGGATGGATATGTAGTTCCCAAAACCAATGTACAAATACAACAAATCTCCATCAGCATTATCATGTGGTTTTAAGGGCACAATTCTAAATCTGGCTCTGAGACAAAGTCAACATTCTCCATAACTGCCTTCATTTAAAGTTACTTAGTTAGAGGGAGTGGGAAAAGGCTCAGTTCCACATTGAGACATAGAAATGTATACGTCTAGTCACTTGTAATATTCTATTGACATCACACAGCTGAGGATATCTGAGATCCTTGGAAGTGGAGTGATTTTTCCAGCATCCCACTGGCAGGGAGTGGCAGAGCTGGAACTAGGTCCCAGGTCTTCTGACCCCAACTCTAATGCATTTTTAACCCCCTTTGTTGCTTCCAATATGTCAATAATCTTTGCTGACCAAGACCAGCATCCTGAAAATCCATATCACTGATCACACAAGAATGATTTACTGCAAACCCGTTACTTGAGATAATGGCAGATACGTACCCTGCTCCTTAACAGAACACCATTACAGTGGTGATGTTGAGATGAAGGCGTGACTTACAGTCCATAGAACACCTTTGTTCAATACTATTGGAATTCCCACTGAGAATCAGGGATTCCCTGCCTGTCCTTGCCTCCTTCAGAGGATCACTAAATGATTGTGTTGTACCAATCAGTATATCTATGTGTTTTCTCTCCAGACTGTCAGGTTCCTCAGGCCAGTGACCGTGAGTATCCTTTCTGACAATCCATACCTATCACAGTAACTATTCACTGGGACACTCACCCATAGATGCTGAATAAATGAAAGGGCTTAGAAACTGAGGCGACCTGTCTAGATTGAGTTAGCAGTGACAGAAGTTAAATAAACATTTTGTTATTGAAACAAAATAAAACCTTAGATGACTCTGCTAGTGACAGGCCACCTAGAAATGCCAGTTTCCTTCGCTGTTAGAGGCTTCCTCCAGGCTTGCTGAATTTGACTCCCTAAGACAACAGTTTTATTGGCTGCAATTCTGAGGATCCGATCTTTCCTGCTCTGTTAATTGTCAAGCTGCTTCCCTTTTAATGCAGCATAACAAACTATTTTAATAATGCATTCATTGTAGAATGAGGTCCTCCTAAATCTAGTTCTGATGGTCATTTGGAAGCACAATGTGCTTATAGTCTTCAAATTTTACTATTGAGGAAAAACTAAATCTGAATATTTCTCTATCATTCTGATAAATTTTCATCATGGACCCTCATGTGAATAGTACAATTTAGCCAATGGCCTCTTATAGATAATAGACCAATATATCAGAATTAAACGGCGCAGAGTCCATGCATCTTTTAAAATCATCAAATACAGAGTCCTCCTGGCCACATAAATATAAATGAAAGCTTGATTGTATCCCAGTCTGCAGGCATACAGTGCTTGTGATGATAGCCAGCATAAGCTATCGATTATTAAAGACAGACATGAATTTTTCCAGCAGTGTCTCCAGAGTTTGTACTCTTTAGTTTTCTCTTGTAGGCCACATTTTGTAAAATCCATATTCTTCCTCGTCTCTCCTCTATGCAGGAGGGAGGGAATCTTTCTCCAGGGGCCAGAACAGTGTCTTGGATATCAACCCAAGGTCTAGTATGAGAAAAATGCATTATCTTCTCATACTCGCATGTGATGGCACTGTGTTGTCAGCAAAGCAAGACCACAGCGGCCCTTGGTAGGGGGTCCTGGGATGCTATAGGAGAAGCCCACATCCCTGCACTAATTCTGATACAAGCTAGACTGTAGGTGGCTTTCCTTTGTTTTTTGTCCAAGAAAGCCCCTACCTTTTTCAGAATTCCTTGTTATTTCTCACCAAAGCCAACACAAACTTTATAGGAGGGAGAATCCTCAAGCAGAGTAGAAAAAGTTGGGGAGTCACAGAGGTGTACAACAGGTGGCATAGGCAGAAAGAATGGCTTAGAATGTTTTTCTTCCCTATGATCTCAGAAGGGACGACACATTCTGTGTAACAGTGAATCCAGAATTTCTGCATATTAACTTGAACCATGTGAAATTGAGGACAGTCAACTGTGCTTGACATATAAAAAGGGTTATTCAATATGGTTCAACCTAGTAGAAGGGGCTTAGGAATAGAAGCTAGTCAGAGGTGGGGACCAGGGAGACTTGTAATTGGGTTTGCAAAAAAAAAAAAAAAAAAAAAAAAAAAACATGATTTTACTTGCATTTTTACACTGTACTTGTATATGGATTACTTCAGGGAAGCACTAACAGATATTATTGGGGGTGGGCGGTGGAGCAAAAAGCCTGTGTGTAGCCACTCCTTGACATCACCTCTTCTGGGCTTGATGAGAAAAGGCAAGTGAGGAAAGTGAGGAATAACCCTGATATAAGCATCAAAAATTAACACCAGTTTAGATTACTTTTATATACACAGTTTGTTTTCTTCCTTTTTCTTTTTGGTTCTTTATTTTATTTGCCAGTGACCTGAAGAAGATGGGAAGAGAGAATTCACCAAGAATTAGAAAATGCCCCCAAAATATATCAGCTATAAATAGTCAAAATTCAGTGAAGCTGAATCAGGCATATGAATCATAAGCTGTGATTTTACTAGTGTAAGCACTTATAGGAGTACTTTTTTCAATATAAAAAGATGTATTTTGAAAATCAAAGAAAGTGTACTCGATGCAAGAGTATGTCTATTCCATGAAGTGCAAGAATCCTATCCAAACAGATGGTGTGTGCATGGCACGAATAGGATTCTTTGACCACTCATGATACTTTCTCTAGCCACTCTGTTTCTGGGGCTCAATTTGTGTGTGTGTGTGTGTGTGTGTGTGTGTGTGTGTGTATGATTTAGATTGTAAGAAAGTTTATTGGTATAAAAACCTTGTTGCAGTCGGGGGGGTGGGGGTGGCTCACACCTGTAATCCCAGCACTTTGGGAGGCCGAGGTGGGTGGATCACGAGGTCAGGAGATCGAGACCATCCTGGCTAACACGGTGAAACCCCGTCTCTGCTAAAAATACAAACAATTTAGCTGGGCATGGTGGCAGCAGCCTGTAGTCCCAGGTATTCGGGAGGCTTAGGCAGCAGAATGGTGTGAACCCGGGAGGTGGAGTTTGCAGTGAGCTGAGATTGCACCACTGCACTCCAGCCTGAACGACAGAGCAAGACTTCATCTCTAAAACAAAGCAAAATGCCAAAAAAAAAAAAAAAAAAAAAAAAAATTCCTGCCTCCAAGCTTCAGTCTTGGATGTGAACCTGAGCTATAGTTCTTTAGTGGAAAGAAAAGATGTTTTCCCCTCACATTGCGATGTGCTGTGTCTGCAGCACCACAAAACCACCCAAGGCCCTCCTCTGTGAAATATAAATACTCCTAGCAAGGGTGATAGATTGCTGTTTTCATTTCTATTTTCTTTTTATATCCTAATGTTTTTCAAGGTTTTTTATTTTTGTTTTGTTTCTCTTTTTGCTATGTCAACCCCCAATACCTCATTTCAGTCTCTCACCACCTTTGTCTTTTACTTCTGCAACCACCTCCTGATGGTGTTTCTGCCTCTAGGAGGGCCAAGCATTCGAAGCTGGCCAGTTACTGTTCAAAAACACTTTCTCCACAGTCGGGTCTTCATTACATTCATCACCCTGCCTCGCCACCTATGGAAGGGTCCAGTCTCTTGCACTGCCCCTTCACACTTGTAATTTGCCACGGACTGCATCACACTTCACACCTCTTCCCTCGCCTCAGGCTGTCTCTTCTGCCCAGAATGACTTTAATCAGGCCTACACAGTATTTGATGTAGTCCCGCCAATGGTGAATTCGGCTTCCATGCATTCATTCATTTACTTATTCTTTCTTTCTCTGCTGTGTTGTAATGGATAGAAGGTCAAACCCCAGGGGATATTGGCCTTACTTCTACTTCAGGATAAACACTAACTTTCAACAAGTAGAATTTTGAACTGTGGGCAGAAAAGGAGTAAGAAGGCATTTTGTCTTGGATTAATTGTCTAATATTATTCCTTAGAGATGGGTTCTTACCTTGGGGCCGTGGACTCTGTATGTCACTATATTTCATTTTAGGAAGAAAGTCTATAGCTTTATTTAGATTATCAAAGGAGTCCAAGACCCTAAAGATATTAAGAACCATTACCTTAGAGAAAAGTATGTGTGTGTGAAAGTATATTCAAAACATTCTTTTTTATTAAAATTTTCTTCCATTTTTGATCATTTCTCATATACTATTTGCAATAAATTGTTTTTCTTTTGTGCATTTCCATTTATGACTCAAAAAATCTTTGCTGACATTTAAAGCCATTCTTTATTTTTTCAATGAAACCATGTTATTAGTAAAAACAGATCTTTGACAGTCTATAGAAAACATTTAAGCCTCAGCTTCAAAGTTTTTGAAACATGTCAGATTATAGAAATGATTACTTTTATCACAAATCTATTACTAAAGCTTAATGTCATAAAATATGAGTCGTCAACAGAAGTTAAATAAGGGTAAAACAAGAATAATTATCACAATAGATATAAGAAAATATACAAAGGGATTAAAATGTACACTTAAATCTGTTCTTGAAAATAAACACTTTAACAAAATAAAGCAAATAAAGAGGTATGCAGACAGACAAAAAGCCTATCAAATGCTTGGTTAAAATACAACTACCTAATAAGGCTATGGCTCTGAAAGAAGATTTTTATTTTGAAAGATAAATGATCTTAGATAGAGGCTGAAACTGAGAAAGTTTATAAAGATTGTATGGGGGAATTTGCAAATACTTCCCCTGATACTTAAATACATACATCTTTGCAGTGAAAGATCAAAGCTTGAACTCTTAAAGTAAAGACAAATGACAAAGATTGATTTTTTATGCTAGAAAGAATAACTTAATGTAATATTCTCAAGGTTATTTTTCTTCTTGCATGTGCCAAGTTTTCTATGACATAGTAGGCCTGAAAATTAATCAGGAAAAAGGTTGCTTTGGGAAACTTAAGTAGGGATTGGGCTTCATTCCATTTGGAGAAGGAAATAGAGGTTAGAACTACAAAAATGAAGAGTGCAAGGTGAAGAAGGAGAAGAAAGAATTAGAAAAAGAAGAAGAAGAAAAAAAGAATAAAAAAGAACATGAGAAGAAAAGGGCTGAAAGGAGAGAGAATGAAGGAATGAAGGAATGAATGAATGAATGAATTAGAGACTGCTATATAACTTTGGTCTCTCAGAACCAAAGTTGGTGGGATGCAATGTGTTGCTTGTGATTGTTATGTGATCCTGAAGAAGCTTAAGAATTATGTCCTTTGGGCCGGGCGCGGTGGCTCATGCCTGTAGTCCCAGCACTTTGGGAGGCCGAGAGGGGCGGATCACGAGGTCAGGAGATCAAGACCATCCTGGCTAACACAGTGAAACCCCGTCTCTACTAAAAATACAAAAAATATTAGCCGGGCATAGTTGGGGGTGCCTGTAGTCCCAGCTACTCGGGAGGCTGAGGCAGGAGAATGGCATGAACCCGGAAGGCAGAGCTTGCAGTGAGCTGAGATTGCACCACTGACAGCCTGGGTGACAGAGTGAGACTCCATCTCCAAAATAAATAAATATAAATTAATTAATTGAAAAAAAAAATCATGTCCTTTGACCCCAACATGTCTGGAAAAGGCTAAAGAAGGACTGTATGGAGGCAATATCCCAGGGGACACTACTCAGTTGGAAAATGAAGGATAATTGCCTTTCATAAGGTCTGAGCTGGGGCCAGAGTTCATGGAGCAAAGGATTTATTTCAAAGCAAAATACATGAGCCAATGTGCTCATGCCATGGGATTCACTGGTCTTATTTTGTACCCCACCGTCTAGAAGCAGCTGGACTAATAGCACAGTGGAATGGTCCATTTAAGACTCAGTTACACCTCTGGCTGGGAGACAGCTCCTTGTACAGCCCATGTACTGTTTAAGATGTAAGTTTGATGTGAACCAGTGACCAATACCTGGTGCTATTTCCTTCATAGCCACAACACAGTGTTTAATGAAACTAAGATGTGGAAGTGAGAGTGGAACAAAATATTAGAAACTGGGTGGCTTATCGAGAACGGAAATTTATTTCTCACAGTTGTGGGGGCTGGAAGTGTGACATCATGGTGCCAGCATGGTCCAGTTCTGGTGAGGGCCCACTTCCAGGTTGTAAACACCTGACTTAAAATAAATCTTCCTATGGAGGTAGAAGCTCAAGCTAGCTCTATAACCAAATTACTCCAATAGCCATTGTTTTTTCTATATCTTTGGAATCTCTCCTTGTTTAAGTGTGTTAGTAACCAAGAGAAAAATGTTTCTGTCAATAAACGCAACAATGATGGAAGTTGAGATTGAGATGAGTTGAGAACACCATCTAGCATTCCTCTTGCTTCTGGAAAACAGGCAAAGTTTAGAATTCCATGTTAACTGAGGTGATGGATCCTTATTATCAATGAAAAATTGATAATACTTTTATACATGGAGACAGAGAGAATTCTTCATGTAACCCAGGGAATCTCTGATGTCTCCTAGTTTTTCCTTATTCAGTGATAAAGATAAAACTACAGTAACCATCTACAGGCAAGATTACCAAGGACTTGTATATTCTATGAGTAAGATTTTGAGAATCCCACCATGTAAAGAACCTTGACCAGCTGAGGTACTGGCTGATGGACTGGAAACATGGAATGGATAGAAGAGAAAGAAAATTTAAAATACTGTAACTTTGTCACTAATTCAGAGACAAGTACTATTGTTCTTACTCATATTTTCTACCTTACTGTTTCATGTATAAATTTATGTATACTAACTTTCCCTGTTTTCCTGTTGCCTTTCCTATTTTATTTACAGTGAGTAAAGTTTACAAAATAGTGCATAACTGAAAGACTGTCCAGATGGAATTGTGAAAGATGTAGAGGAGGAATAGACCTTTCAGAGCTCTTGGATTTGGGCCTGGAGGCAGTGGCAGTTAACGATTTATCTTCTTTTTACAGATGTCTTCTATAAGGGGTATATTTGGTGGCAGTATTTTGCATTGCATAGTTGCTAAATCTGTTGCTGTTTAATTATAAGCATGGAAGAAGTATGTGTGTGTGAGTGGCAGCCAAGTCCTCGAGTGGACATTTGTTATGTTATTCGTAATAAGCCCCTCACACCCATACCTGAGTTTACATGAATCAAGCGGCTCTGGATGGGCCCCTAGATAGCATCAGGATGGGGGCTGGTTGCCAGAGGCACCAACCATGTAATGGAGGGCTGGAACTTTTAGCCCCATCCTGAAATCTCCTGGGAGATTGAGTTAATCACCAAAGGACAATAATTTAATTAATCATGCCTAAGTAATAACTTCTCCATAAAAGCCCTAAATGACAAGGTTAAGAGAGCCTCTGGGTTGGTGGACACATAGATGTTGGAGTCCTCACCCTGCATTCCAAGGGGATAGAAGCTCATACACTCAGGATCCCTCTGGACCTTGCCTGATGGACCTCTTCATCTGGCTGCTCATTTGTATGCTTTATAATATCCTTTCTAAAGGATACAAATATAATGCTTGGTAAATGTAATCAAAGTGTTTCTGTGAGTTCTGTGAACCATTATAGCAAATTATTGAACCTCACAACGGGATGTGGGAACCCCAGATTTGTAACCAAGTCATATAGAAGCGTGAGTAACCTGTGGATCAACTATTCGTGACTGACATCTTAAGGTGGGGAGCAATCTTAAGGGACTGAGCTCTTGATGTATGGGGTTTGTGCTAAGTTGGTTTTAATGTCAGAATCGAATTACATTGTAGGACACCATTTTGTGTCCACAGACAACCAGAGAATTTCTTGGTGCAGAAAATCCACACATTTGGTGTCAGAAGTGTTGTGAGTAGAGAAACAGTTTTTTCTTTTAGCACTTCTATCATGTAATTATTTTAACTACCCAGAAGGGATGGGAGGAGAACTTGTCACAATTGAGAGTATGTTGCACAGCATAAGTTCATTGTTGTCAGAATGTATCAATATTCACTAGACAAATTGGTTTATCCCCAGTACACCTGCTACTGTGATGGATCAGCTACTTACCATCACAGGAGCATTAATTCTTAGAGGACATCAGAGATCTCTTCTAAGTATTTCTTATAATGTATAACTGGAGTCTTTTCTGCTCATCCTTTCCAAGACTGGAGGGATGAATTCTGAAAAGCATTATTTCTCCTTCTTGCTTTTTCCCTTCTTTTTATTTTATTTATTTAATTAAAAAACCTTTATTTCCTTTCTTTTTCATCTCCTCCTACTCTTCTTGGCCTCTGGTAACCACTAATTTACTCTCTATTTTCATGAGATCCATTTTTTTTTTTCCTTTTTTAGCTCTCACATATGAGTGAGAACATGTAACATTTGTCTTTCTGTTCCTGGCTTATTTCATTTAACAGAATGACCTCCAGTTCCACCCATGTTGTTGCAAATGGCATGATTTCCTTCTTTTTATCACCAAATAGTATTCCACTGCATATATATTTATATACACATATATTCTCATATATATATATACACACACACACACATATATGTATACACACACACACTTTCTGTATCTTTTCATCCATTGATAGACATTTAGGTTGATTCTATATCTTTGTAATTATTAATAGTGCTGCAATAGACATGTGAGTGCAGATGCCCTTTTGATATACTGATTTCTTTTTCTTTGAGTAAATATTCAGTAGTAATCATATAGTAGTTCTACTTTTAGGTTTTGGAAAAATCCCTATACTGTTTTCCGCAGTGGCTGTACTAATTTAAATTCCTACTAACAGTATACAAGGATTCCCTTTTCTCTACGTCCTGGCCAGCATCAATTCTTTTTTTTTTTTTTAATAAAAGTCATATTACTTGGAGTGAGATAACATCTCATTGTGGTTTTGATTTACATTTCTCTGATAATTAGTGATGTTGGACATTTTTTTCCCCATGTGCCTGCTGGCCGTTTGTATGCTTTCTTTCAAGAAATGTCTATTCAGGTTTTTTTTTTTACCTATTTGAAAATCAGAATATTTCTCTCTCTCTCTCTCTCTCTCTGTGTGTGTGTGTGTTTGCTATTGAGTTTAAACTCCTTGTTCTGGTTATTAATCTCTTGTCAGATGAATAGTTTACAAATATTTTCTCCCATTCCATGGGTTGCCTCTTTGTTATTTCCTTTGCTCTTCAGAAGCTTTTTAGCTTGATATAATCCTACTTGTCTTTTTTTGCTTTGGTTGCCTGTGCTTTTGAGGTCTTTTACACCCAAAAATTATTTGCCCAGATCAATGTCTTGCAGCGATTTCCAAATGTTTTCTTCTAGTACTTTCATAGTTTCAGGTCTTAGATATGTCCTTAATCCATTTTGATTTAATTTTTGTATATGATGAGAGACACACATATAGTTTCATTCTTCTGCATATGGATATCCAATTTTTCCAGCACCATTTATTGAAGAGACAGTCCTTCCCCTAATGTATGTTCTTGGAGACTTTGTCAAAAATGAGTTGGCTATAAATGCGTGGACTTATATTGGGTTCTCTATGCTGGCAGTGGTCTCTGTGTCTATTTTATGCCAGTAGCATGCTGATTTGGTTACTATAATGTTGTAATATACTTTGAAATTAGATATTATGATACCTTTAGCTTTGTTCTTTTTGCTCAGGATTGCTTTGGCTATTTGGGATCTTTTGTGGTTCCACATAAATGTTAGGATTTTCTTTTTTCTACTTCTGTGAAGAAATTATATTTTGATAGGAATTGCATTGAATCTGTGAATTGCTTTGGGTAGTATTGCCATTTTAACAGTCCATGAGCATGGAATATCTTTCCATTTTTTTGTGTCCTATTTAATTTCTTCAGTGTTTTGTAGGTATTTTTGTATAAAATCTTTCATTTTTTGGCTGAACTGATTCCTACATATTTTATTTTCTGTGTAGTTATTGTACATGGGATTGCTTCCTTGATTTCTCTTCAGATTGTTCACTATTGGCATATAAAAATGCTACTGGTTTTTGTATGTTGATTTTTGTATCCTGCAACTTTACTGAATTTGATTACGAGTTATAACAATTTTTTGGATAGAGGTTTTAGATTTTTCTAAGATTATGTTTTCTGTGAACAAGGCTAATTTGACTTCTTTTCCAATTTGGATACCTTTTCTTTCTTTCATTTGCCTAATTGCTTTGGCCAGGATTTCTAGTATCATGTTGAATAAAACTGATGAAAGTAGGCACCTTTGTCTTGTTCAGATCTTAAATAAAAGGTTTTATGCTTTTCCCCATTCAGACAATGTTAGCTTTTGGTTTGTTACATGTGGCTTTTATTATTTTGAGGTATGCTTTTGCTATACCCAGTTTGATGAGTATTTTTTTTAACCATAAAGGGTGTTAAATTTTACTGAATACTTTTCCAGTATCTATTAAAATAACCATGTGATTTTTGTTCTTGATTTTGTTAATGTGATATATCACATTTATTGATTTTCATGTATCAAACCATCTTTGCATCCCTTGGAGGAATCCCACTTGATTGTGGTGAATAGTCTTTTTAATGTGTTTATGAATTCAACTTACTACTATTTTATCAAGGATTTTTGCATCCATTTTCATAAAGGATATTCTCTTGCAGTTTTCTTTTTGTGTTATGTCCTTCCTTGGTTTGGTAGAAGAGTAATGCTGGCCTCATAGAATGGGTTTAAAAGTATTCTCTCCTCTTTAATTCTTTTGAAGAGTTTGAGTACAATTGGTATTAGTTCTTTAAATATTTAGTAGAATTCAGCAGTGAAGCCATCAGGTCCTGGAGTTTTCTTCAATGGGAGACTTTTTATTACTGCTTAATCTCATTACTCATTGTTGGTTTGTTGAGGTTTTCTATTTCTTCAAGGTTCAGTCTTCAATGTATGTGTCCAGGAACTTATCCATTTATTTTCCATTTGTTGGTGTATATTTTTTCATAGTAGTCTCTTAAAATTCTTCATATTTCTGTGGTCTCAGTTGTTATGTCTCCTTTCATTTCTAATTTTGTTTAGTTGGGTCTTCTTTCTTTTTTCCTTAGGCTAACTATAGGTTTGTTCATTTTGTTTATCTTTTCAAAAACCCAAATTTTTGTTTTGTTGATATTCTTTATTGTGTTTTTAGTCTCAATTTCATTTATTTCTGCTCTGGTCTTTATTATTTCTTTCCTTTTACTAATTTATTTTTCCTTGCTTTTCTAGTTCCTCGAGGTGCATACATTGTTAGGTTGTTTATTTGGAGTATTCATACTTTTTTATAGAGATGTTTATTGCTATAAACTTTCCTGTTAGTACTGCTTTTGTTGTATCCCATATGTTTTGATATATTTTATTTCCATTTTCATTTGTTTCAATGAATTTTTAAATTTTCTTCTCAGTTGGGCATGGTGGCTCTTTCTTGTAATCCCAGCACTTTGGGAGGCTGAGGGAGGAGGATAGCTTGAGCCCAGGATTTCAAGAATAAGCTGGGCAACAATGTGAGACCTTGTTTCTACTTTTTTAAAAAAGGAAAAAAGACAAAATTTTCTTCTTAATTTCTTCATGACCCATTGTTTGTTCGGGGGAAATTAACACATGTTAATTTCCATGTGTTTGTATAGTTTCCAAGGTTCCTCTTGTTATTGATTTCTAGTGTTCTTTTGTGGTCAGAAAATTTGATATGATTTCTATTTTCTTGAATTTGTTGAGACTTGTTTTGTGGGCTAAGATATGGTCTATTCTGGAAAATACTCCATGTGCTGTTGAAAATAATGTGTATTCTGCAGCAGTTGGGGAAATGTTCTGTAAATGCGATTTGGGACTATTTGGTCTAGTGTGTAGCTTAACTCGAATACTTCCTTGTTGATTTTCTGTCTGGATGATCTGTCCATTACTGAGAGTGGGGGTTGAAGTCCCCTACCCATTATTGTATTGCAGTCTCTCTCTCCCTTTAAATATATTAATGTTTGTGTTTTACACTTGGGAGCTTTGGTGTTTGGTGCTTAGATATTTATAAATGTTACATCCTTTTGCTGAATAGACCTTTTTATCACTATATAGTAACCTTTTTTATCTGTTTTTACAGTCTTTGATTTGTAGTCTATTTGATCTGATAAGTATAACTATTCCTGCTCTTTTTTGGTTTCCAGTTGTATGAAATATCTTTTTCCACCTCTTCCCTTTCAGTTTATATGTGTCTTTACAGGTGAAGTGGGTTTCTTGTAGGCAGCATGTAGTTGGCTCTTATTTTTTATGCATTCAGCCACTCTTTTTAATTGGAGAACTGAGTTCATTTACATTCAGTGTTACTGCTGATAAGTAATGATTTACTATTGCCATTGTTTTGCTTGTTTTCTGGTTGTTTTGTAACTCCTCCTTCCTTTCTTACTCTTTCTTTGTGGCTATGTGATTTTCTCTGGTAGTATGTTTCAATTTGTTGCCTTTTATTTTTAGCAAATCTATTGTAGGTTTTTGCATCGTGGTTACCACAAGGCTTCCCCCAAACAACATATATGTGTGCATAAATAAAAATAAATATGTGTGTATGTGTATATATAATATACATATCTACATATATATATTATTTTAAAGAGATGACAGCTTATCTTAGACCCTAAAGCAAAGAACAGAAACAAATTTAAAAAAAAAGAAAAATTCTACATTTCAAATCTGTCCCCATGCAGTTTGACTATTGATTCTCATTATATATATATTTTTTTTGTCTCATTATATATATATTTTTTGTTGCCTATCTCTTAACAGATTGCTGTAGCTATTATTTTTGATAGATTTGTCTTTTGGCAGCTTCATACTAGAATTATGAGTGGATTACACATCATCATTACAGTATTTGACTATTCTAGGTTTGTCCATGTACTTAATTTTACCAGTGGGTTTTATATCTTCAATTTGTGTGTGTGTGTGTGCACATTAGTGTTTTCTTATTTCAGGTTGAAGAACTTTCTTTAGCATTTCTTGTAAGTCAAGTCTGGTAGTGAATTCTGTTTTTGTATGTCTAGAAAAGAATATTTCTCCTTCAGATTTGAAGAATAGCTTTGCTAAATATAGTATTCTTGGATGGCAGTTTTCTTTCAGCATTTTGAAAATGTCGTCCCCTCTCCTGGACTGTATGGTTTCTGTTTAAAAGTCTGCCAGACACATTGCAGCTTCTTTGTTGTTATTTATGTCTTTTCTCTTGCTGCTTTTAGCATCCTCTCTTTGTCCTTGGCCTTTAAGGGTTTGATTATTAAGTACTTTGGGCTGGTCTTATTTGGGTTGAATTTGTTTGGTGTAATGTGACTTCTTTGTATCTGAATATTTATATCCTTCTCAACTTTTGGAAAGTTTTTTGTTAGTACTTCTTTGAACAGACTTTCTACTCCTTGCTCTTGCTCAAATCTCTTAAACACCAATAATTCTTAGATTTGGTCTTTTGAGGTAATTTTCTTTATCTTGTAGGTCATCTTTGTTCCTTTTTATTCCTTCTTCCTTTTACTCCTACGACTATGTATTTTCAAATCTATCTTTGAGCTCATTGATTCTTTCCTCTGCTTGATGCATTCTGTTATTGAGAGCCTCTAATGAATTTAGTTCAGCACATATATTTCTCAGTTATTACATTTCTGTTTGGTTTTTAAGAATTATCTCAACATCTTTGTTAAATTTCTCTGATAAATTTCTGAATTGGTTTTCTGGGTTATTCTGGAGAACGTTGAGTTTCCTTAAAACTACTATTATGAATTTTTGGTTGGAGAGCTCACATATTGAGGTCAGTCACAGGGTCCTTGCTACATCCGTTGGAAGGTCATGGTTCCCTGTTTGTTGTAGTTTCTTGTGGTTGTATGTCTATGTCTTTGCATTGAATGATTGGTTGTTTATTCCAGTCTTCTCTGTCTAGCTTGTTTTTTTTTTTTTTAAATCAGATATATTTGCCTAGATTTTCTTTATAATCTACCTGCTTGTCCTGTTGATTTTCTTTCCTTTTTTTTTTCCTGCTATGTCACTGCCTCCTTTTCAGTACTAGATGGCACCTTCAACATAGGTTTGCCTCTATTCTAGCAAACAATCAGAGTGCTTCCTATCCTGAGTAAGGAAGATCCCAAAGGGGATATCTTGGATATCTTGGTAGTGTAAGAGGGCTGGTTGGGGGTTTGTGTCCAGGATACCTGTGGAACAAAGCTCTTCCAGCATGCTGTTGCTGAACAGCAACTTTGATTTGGTGTCTCCTTTGGCTGAGTTACACAGTAGAGTTTCTAGGACTAGGAATGTCACTCTACCCTCCCTCCCTAGTCTCTGGCTGTCTTCAGGGTTATCTCTCTCCAGGCATTCTGGATGCTTCTCGTGGGTCGAGACAGGAACAGAGCTTCTGGCAGGGAAACCAGGATGGTGGGGAAGCTTGTTGTCCAACTCAATCTCACTTTTTCTAGTATACAAACTATAAGCTGAGGATAAATTTTCAACATACTTGGTGCTGTGCAGATTAAGGGAAGGAGCATCTTAAATGGAAGTCCAATTTTCACTTCTCTGTGACCCCATGAACTGCCTAATCCTCATAATTTGAATTCTAAGATATTGCTGGGGATAATCTCAGCACCGTATATTTGTTTTTAATTTTCTATGTGTGGGGCGAAGCCAGCTTGCTTCTATACTGATATTCAGGAACTCAGAGTCCCTCCCCTTTTTGCTTTTAATAAATATGTTTCCTTGGCTTTGTAAGCTTGGAGACATAGCTCCTCAATTCAAGGCTCCCAGAGGACTCTGTTGGTGCTACTAAGCTCCAGGTCTCTGCTACCCCTGGCTTTTTGCTCCCTGGTGCGCTAATCCTTTCTCTTAAATTACTTTACAATTCTTTGCACTACTTTTCCTCTTCCCCACAGAAAGGAAGCTTCTGGAAAAATGTTATTTGCATCTACTGCTTAGATCTAATAGCTTTTGGGGCTGGAAAGAAAATTCCTGATATTTTTGAAATAATGTCATACATAACATTATTTCTAGGTATGAGCCTTTTCTGAAGCTAAATAATTGCTCTTCTTCATAGTGTTTGCACCTATTAAATAATTGCAGCTGTTTCTTTTGTATTGAAATTATAAATATTTATCCCTATTAACCTTTTTATTTGCATCACCCTTGGTGATTCTCAGTTCAGATCTGTTCTGTAGTCTCAGACTTCTCCAGGTTGAATATTCGGTGCCAAGTTAGACATGCTGTTCTAAGTTCAGCTCCACAGAGTCAGGAGGAAGGGAAAATTTCTTCTCTCCCATGAAGCAGTATCTTCATATTTACCCTAAAATAGGTCTCGTTTTTGGGGAATGGGTTTAGGGTGGGATGATAGCTGTCATATAACATCACGAAATGTGCATGTTCTGTGTCACTTTCAGGCATGTCCTATCTTTCCCCCTTTTTTCTTTGTATTTTTAACCATCGTGAGTTTATTTATTACTCTGTTGTCTTTACTGGTATTAGCAACAGCTCTGAATTTAGCATCATCTGCAAACTCATTTAAGTACCATTTGCTGTCTCTGCAAGATCCTTAATAAAGATGTCAACCAGAGCATTTTAGAAAGTTGCTACAATACTTCTTCATCTTCAAGAAAAAGACAAAGATGTAGAGAAAGTTTACTCTGATCTAAACTATTGAGATCTTCTCCTTGTTTGTTTGAGTTTCAGGCCCTCACAAGTATCTTCTGAGAGACAGCCCATCTCTTTAGCAGAGACTTGGCTACATGCTGCCTCTTGTCATGTTTTCACTGTGTGTTGAAATTAATTTTCTTAAAAAAAAAAAAAAAAAACCTTAGGATAAAATTGTCCAGTAATTCCAAAGATTGACTTTCTTGCCATCCAGATGACACAGGGCTTGGGGTCAGATTGAAAATATTTGAAGATAAAAAGGAATGTAATTACTTATTCCCACCTAAGTTTGTGGTCTGAGATGTATTCTGTATTTATTTATCTGTATTTATTCTGGTCTGAGATTTATTCTGCTGTAATTTGACTATCTGGTTGCTCAGTTACCAGTAAACTAAAGCAGTGCTGGTTTACTAATCACCAGTGTTTCCAATACTAACATAAGGACAAAAAGCATACTTAGATATTTTGGGAACAGTTAATAAAGGATCTTTGAGGACCAATTATGTTCTAGTAGGTGTCGAAGAGATTATTGTCCCCAGCCATCCCTTCTCTCCTTCTTCCTTTAAGTCATAGAGCACACTGCCCCTCTGCCTACTATATTTCTTAGCCTGTCATACAGCTATATGACAATGTGATCAAATTTTGGCTAATGAGATATGAGCAGAGTGATGTGAGCAACGTTTGCTACACATCCTTAAAAATAAAAGTGCTTGAATTTGCCGCTTTCTTTTCCACTTCCTGTGGGCTAGAACATGGGCATGGCACCAACTTAGCTTTGCTCATGCATAAAAACACAACCAAAAACCAAAACAAAAACCCAGAGAAAGGTCAGGTACCAAGATAAAAGAAACATGGTTCCCTGAATGACCTTGTGAGATAGAGCTACTCAGTGAGCCTAGATTAGCCAAATGATTAAATGAGAGAGGAATAAATCTTGTCTTATTTAAGCTGTTGCCTTTTTTTTGTCTCTTTGTTACAGCAGCTTAGCATTTGCCTTAGCATAAAACACAAATACCAATCTTTGTTATAATAAATCTTTCTCAAAAATATAAATAATGATGTTAGTATATTCTGTTTAAGAAGTGCAGGGATTGAAATCAAGAGTTTCAAAAGAAAGATTTGATGTTCAAGTTTTAGGCAATACCATATACATGAACGTATAGCTTTATGCTTGAATTTTGCATTTAAAATATAATGAGCAGCTCCACCTCCCCTTTCTCCCCACATCACTGAGTATTCTTTGGAAACATTTTTTTTAATGGTATGATATCTGGGTATACATAATTTATTAATAAATCTCATGTTGTGAGGCATTTAAATCACTTCCATGTTTTCATTTTATTTGTAGTGCTACCATAAATATTTGTACATAAATATTGGTCTTCATTTTTTATATTTTTATAAATATAATAAAATCTTGCATGCCATTTTAGGGATGGCAACTTAGATGGAGAATATGCTGTATCACTTTACTCTTTTTTTCTAACTGTGGACCACCCAAGACCCATCTTCAAAGAGCTCTAATACCAAAACTTTCCCACATGTACTCCAAAAAGAAAATATTTTAAAATCAAGTTTTACCTAAACTTGCTTCTAGAATCAAATTTGTCCTCTCTAATATGCACTTCAGGGCCCTCCTCAATTAGCCCACAATTTACCTTTCACAACAGTGTTTTTTATCACGCCTGTATATGAACACTGCTGCAGTTGAAATACCCTATTCTACTTTTTAACCATATCTAAACATTGCTTATCTTCATGTTCTTTAACCTTTTGCCACATAGTCAAACTGTGTCATTCTCAAAGATACTGCTTTACAGTCACTTTCTCTATTTAGACTTCCCAGTGCTTACAGTTCACTTAGATATCTGATGCCATGGAATTGTTGGAGGACTCCTGTTTTTACTATGTGCATTGGGCAACATACAATGTATCTCATGTGATACCTTAGAATAGCTGTGAATGACTACTTTTGCACAGTGCTTGAACTTTTACACATGTATTGTCTTAGTCCATACAGGTGGCTATAACAAAGTGCCGTCAACTGGGTGGCTCATAAACAACAGAAATGCATCACTGTTCTGGGGACTAGAAGTCCGAGATCAGAGTGCTAGCATGGTGGGTTCTGGTGAGAACCCTCTTCCTAGTTGCAGACTGCCAACTTCTCATTGCATCCTCATATGGTAGAGAGAGGGTAAAGTATCTCTCTGGCTCCCTTTTATAGGGGCACTAATCCCACTTTTTTTTTTTTTTTTTAGACGGAGTCTCGCTCTGTTGCCCAGGCTGGAGTGCAGTGGCGTAATCTCAGCTCACCGCAAGCTCTGCCTCCCGATTCACGCCATTCTCCTGCCTCAGCGTCCCAAGTAGCTGGGACTACAGGCACCCGCCACCACGCCCGGCTATTTTTTTTTTTTTTTTTTTTTTTTTGTATTTTCAGTAGAGACGGGGTTTCACCATGTTAGCCAGGATGGTCTTGATCTCCTGACCTTGTGATCCGCCCGCCTCGGCCTCCCAAAGTGCTGGGATTACAGGCGTGAGCCACCGCACCCAGCTAATCTCATTTTTTGAGGGTTCTACCCTCATGACCTAATTACATCCCGTAAGTCTCTACCTCCTAATATCACAGTTTTATAGGGGTCAAATCTAGACTCCGTGTGCTCACAAACCTCCTGCCAAGCCAACTGACAACTGATAAATTTCTTGGCCAAGGGCAAACAATGCAGCTGACTGCAATGATGAGGGGGACACTGCCTGACAGAAAAGAGAGAGATGTGCGGGTAGCATAAAGTGATGGACTCCAGAGTTAAGAGTCAGGCTGCATTGGGCTATTTTCAGATATGCCAGCAGAGGAAACCAGGTGAAGCAGAAAGGAATTCAGAGCAAATAATCCATGGAAGGTTGAGATTAGAGAATTCATCCTGAGCAGGAAAGATTAAGTGCCTGCCTCAATCCCTAACACTGTTTCACTTTGCAATTCTGGTTTACTTGGCTCAGGCATACTTCCTTTTCTTTCTTTGAAACAGCCTTTCAATAAAGCATCTGAGTTATCTTGAATGGGTTTTTGTTCACATGACTTAAAAGCACCTTGAATACAATGTCTAAGTTCTTCAGTGGTAGGAAGAATATCTTACATTCTTTTGCCTCTCTTGAAGCATTGCCCCATAAATTAGTTTTATTAAAAAAATTTCTATGTCTCTTCACAATCTGTTATTCTATCACAAAGGATATGTTCTCCAAAAATGTACTGTATCATTCTGAATACTCTTTTGTTGTTGTTCTGTTTTTTGTTTTAAGGAGCAGAGAGTTTAATAGGCAAGAAGGGGCATGAATGAAGGGAGAAGGAAGAAGCTCCCCTGTACAGAGAAAGAGGGAGGGGGACTCCAAAGCCAAGAGAGGGAACCCCTCATTCTATATATTATCACAACTTCAACATTTATTTCTGGGTCTGATTGGATTTGAGCCCAATTCTATCATTTACTAGCTGAGAGATCTCACTAAAGAGAGAGGTCTATACCAGAAAACTCCTGGAAAGCTCTTTCTGTTGGGATTGGAAACCATGATCCACCAGGGAAATAAATTTGAGTTAGTGGCCTAACAATTACATTCATAATTTTCCCACTGAGCAAATGCTGTGCATAGAATAAAAATATAGAATTTTCAATAAAACTAAGCTCATCAATACAGCAAATGAAAATATTTATTTAGGGTTGGAAGCTGCAGTACTCTATTTAGATACAGTGTGTATTTATATAAAATACCATTTAAGGGAAAATAAAATAAATGTAAAATTGGAAGATAATTGAGACATTGTTACTGAATAAAATTTTAAAAATCTAAGACAGACAATAAGATCTTTAGGGCAATACATTACCAAGCTTTGTTATAAGCATTCATATTTAACAGAAATCTTTATTTGGGGATAGTAATAACAAGAGCTCACATTTATGGATAACTTAATACTTGCTTGATTGCTTTTTGCATGTACTAAATTAACCCTTAAATAGACAGATAATATTTTCCATTTTACAAAAGAGAAAATTGAAGTTTAAGCAATAATCTCATTTTTCCATGGATTGAACACAGATAATCTCTTATATTCATGTCAAACTATATCACTTCCTTTAAAACTCTCTTTCAACATGTAAGAGTGAATAGGAACAACAAACTCGTAAGTGTATCATGGTGTTTTTGCTTATACCTGATAGAGCAGGACCTTCAGAGCTTTGTCAAGTTCAGCCTAGTTATTTCTAGCAGTGCCTGGGGGTGTTTCATATGTGTTAATGACCAGTCCTGATTGGCCACCATGGTGTGCTGCAATTACTTGAGGTCAGGTAGTTGAAAGGACTCACAGGACTCTAACAAGGTATACTTATGAAAGATTTATTACAGGCAAAGTATACACAAAACCAGGAGCAAGAAATCATATAGCAACATTATGACAGCCAGGAACACCTGAGCCCGGTGTTGGTCCTCTCTCAGTTGCACAGACTATGCTCTATCTCAGGAACATGATCCACCAATATGAGAAAGAGGTATCTGTCTCAAGCAAGGTGAGGAACAACTTTACTGGGTTGTCTTTGATTTTTCTGATCAAACAGCTAACATTGGGCTGAGTGACCAGGTAAACCAGGTGATGACCTTCAATCCATACATTTTCACCAAACAATGTAGAGAAGCTACATTCCCCCAGTGCCTCTGGGGGAATTCCAGGCTTTAAACAGTACATTATAAATCATTAGCTACTACATTTCATCCTTATTTTGCCCCAGGGTTTGTACCATAGCTCCAGGCTTCCTTGAAGATGCTGCAGATAAGCTATAATTTAATCTTATTTTTACATATGTGGATTTGTCATTTAAGAAGTTCTTCCCTTGCTATAGCCCAGTGCTGTCTACTAAACTTTCTGTAAAAATGGAACTGTTCTTGTCCAAGAGGGCAGCCATTAGCCACAAGTGGGTCACTTGAAATGTGGTTAATGTGACCAAAGAACTGAATGTTAAATTTTGTTTAATTTTAGTTTTAGTTTAAATAGCCACCTGTGGACAATGGCTACCATATTGGACAGTGCAGCTATAGTTCCTCCCTGTGCTTGACTCTGCTGTCTGTTGGGCACCACTGTGTCTACCAGGAACCACTGATGCTTCCATTTGGTACTGCCTTTCCTTCTGGGCAATGCTACCTCTGGTAGGCATTGCAGCCACTTCTACTGAGTATGGTTCTGTCTACTGGTCACTGCTGTGCCTTCTTCTAGGTATTGTAGTGGATATTCTGTGGCACCCAAGGTGAGTGGTAGGCACTGTTAATAAGTTTGCCTATCCAACAGCCATTCCACACCCCCACTTAAACTTACTAGCAGAACCTGCCTCCCAGTCTAGAGATGGAAAATCCCACCTTCCCTTGTTCTATTCTCCCTTGCATTGATAGCATGAGTACATGACCCAGCCTGGTGAATGTGACCTGGAGGAATGCATACCTGCACTCCATACATGCAATGGATGGAATGTTTGTGTCATCCCCAAATTCATATGTTACAATTCTAACCCCCAGTGTAATGGCATTAAGTGATGTGTCCCTGGGAGGGAATTAGGTCATGAAGGCCGAGCCCTATGAATGGGATTGGTGCCCTTAAAAAAGAGAACCCAGAGAGCTCGCTTGCTCTCTCGCTCGCTCTCTCTCGCTTGCTCTCTCTCTCTCTCTCTCTGCCATATGAGGATAAAAGAAGTCAGTAGTCTGCAACCCAGAAGAAAGCTCCTCTATAATAAAAGAGAGATGCATGACAGGAAACAACTCTTTTCTTCATGTAGATATTGGGGGCTGTGGCAACTTCCGTGGGACTAATATACCAGGGCAAATCTGAGGACCAAGTCAGTGATCTGAGGATGCTAGTGTAGAAGCAGCCTGGCTCTTGATGGCATTGCGTTGCATGACTAAACCAATCTTGGAAATAGCTACTTCCTGACTTTTCATTATGTTCAATAATAAAATTGTCCTTCAAATCTCACAGTGCAGTTAATTATAGCTTCGCCTCTCCGAAGACGTGACTGCATGGTGGGTGGAGGTAGGAAATAATTATAATTGATAACATCATATTTGACTCTGAATTTATCCTATTGAAGCTTTGTTTTAAAAAAAAATCTTTAAAAGAAAAAGTGGATGGGAGGCAAGAAAATGGAGGCCTCATGTATAACAAACCCTTCCAGGCAGTTTGACTGAACAGGACTTTAACTGCAGGTAGGAACAGTCACTGCAAGAACATGAATGCTGATGGAAAAAACAAATCAAAACAGAGAGGGAGAAGTGAAAAAAAGAGCCTACATGGATAGATTGAAAAAAAGGAAAATATCCTTTTTTTTTTTTTTGAGACAGAGTCTTGCTCTGTTGCCCAGGCTGGAGTGCAGTGGCATGATCTCAGTTAACTGCAACCTCCACCGGCTGGATTCAAGCGATTCTCCTGCCTCAGCCTCCTGAGTAGCTGGAATTACAGGTACCATGCCACTACGTCTGGCTAATTTTTTTTTTTGTATTTTTAGTAGAGACGGGGTTTTACCATGTTAGCCAGGATGGTCTCGATCTCCTGACCTCATGATCCTCCTACCTCGGCCTCCCAAAGTACTGGGATTACAGGCATGAGCCACCATGCCTGGCCAGAAGATATCTTTGATTTAAAAGTTTTTATTGTTTTTCATGTTTATTTTTCTCTTTCTTGCCTCTTTAACTTTTCCTTCCTGCTTTATCTAACTGTATTACTTCACCTCATTTGCTTAGGA
This sequence comes from Piliocolobus tephrosceles, assembly GCF_002776525.5. NCBI lineage: Eukaryota > Metazoa > Chordata > Mammalia > Primates > Cercopithecidae > Piliocolobus > Piliocolobus tephrosceles. Next base: position 57,584,676 of record NC_045455.1, read on the forward strand.
GAAATCATATTTAGAGAAATAAAACATCCTATCATGGAAACACTGCAGAGCCTACTCATTGTCCTCGCCAAGAGGCAACCACATTCTGAATTAGTTGTTTATTTTTCCCATGCAAGATTTTATTATTTAGTACATATTTTCGTAGAAATAAAATATAATATTGTATTTCATGTTTTTTTTAATAGAGTCAGCCATACTCTACATATCTTTTTCAATTTGCTTGTCTTGTTCAGCATTGTTATTGGGATTTTTCCATCTTGAAACATGAAAGTTCCATTTTATTACTTTAAGAGCTATACAATCGGCCAGGTGCGGTGGCTCACACCTGTAATCCCAGCACTTTGGGAGGCTGAGGTGGGCGGATCACAAGGTCAGGAGTTTGAGAACAGCCTGACCAACATGGTGAAACCCTCTGCTAAAAATACAAAAATTAGCTGGGCATGGTGGCAGGCGCCTGTAATCTCAGCTACTCAGAAGGCTGAGGCAGGAGAATCACTTGAACCCAGAGTGAAGGTTGCAGTGAGCTGAGATTGTGCCACTGAACTCCAGCTTGGGTGAAAGAGGAAGACTGTCTCACAAAAAAAAAAAAAAAAAAAAAAAACTACACATACAATCCATTGATTAAATATGCCAGTGGTTATTTTCATGGTGATGGAAAACTATTTATTACTCTTGAAGTATTTTTAAAAATAAAAGTTTTATATATGCACATAGTTTAAAAAGTCAAATTGTTCTACAAGGCTTGTTTTCTTTACAAAATTTATTAGATTTAAGCGGCACCTGTGCAGGTTTGTTCGTTACAAGGGTATATTGAATCATGGTGAACGGGAGGCAGGACTAGATTGCAGCTATGGACAGAGCAGCATATGGAGGCTTGCACTGTGAATTCTGGCTCCAGATCAACTGCAAGAACAAACCAGCAATCCGGAGAGGACTCACAGACCCTCTTAAGGAAGCGGTCTGCTCCTGCAGGACCCGGGAGACACCCCAAATACTGTGAGTACCACAACTGCAGAAGTGGGAAAGGGACAGCCTCCTTTCCCAAACACACACCCCCACTGGAGAAACTGAAGGTCTGTTTGCAGAAGTTTCTGACCTTATCTGGAACTGAGTCAATTTAGAGGGCTGAGCAAAATACAGGGGTAGATGAAGCAGCAGAAAAGCCCTTGGAGCTCACTGGGTCCCCAACGAGGCCATTCCTGCCTGGCACCACAGGGATCAATAGGGAGGGTGACCAGAGGAGTGAGGGATAAAAATCCACAGGAGAAGGAAATCTCTAGTTGAACTGTGTAACAATTTGAACAGAGTAAGAAGCCTCCTGGCCAGAACTTGGGGGAGGGCGCAAATCCAGTGTGCAGACTCCACAGGCAGGGGAAGAACCCAAGACCTTTTCTTTCACAGCTGGAAGGTGGGTAGTCTGGGGCAAGTTTTCAAGCCCAGCTAACCCCCAGCTTGGGAACAGACTTGGGACTTTTGGGGGCAGGGGTATGGAGGGAGTGAGAGCAGCCCTTCAGTTTGCATGGGAGCTGGCTGAGGCCTGTGACTGCTGGCATTCCCCCACTTCCCTGACAACCTGCATGACTCCCCAGAGGCAGCCATAATCCTCCCACATATACAACTCCAGCAACCTGTGACTCTCGCCCGTATCCCTGACAGCAGCCACAGCAAGACCTGCCCAAGGAGAGTCTGAGCTCAGACACGCCTAGCCCTGCCCCCAGCTGATGGTCCTTCACTACCCACCCTCATTGTGGAAGACAAAGGACATATAATCTTGGGAATTCTAGGGCCCTGCCCACCAGTGGTCCCTATTCAAACTATCATAACTGATGCTCTCTGGAAAGTGCCACCTCCCGGCAGGAGGCCAACCAGCACAAAAATTGACCATTAAACCACCAAAGCTAAGAACCCTCACCGAGTCCATTGCACACCCCTGCAGCCTCCGCCGGAACAGGTGCTGGCATCCACGGCTGAGAGACCCATAGATGGTTCACATCACAGGACTCTGTGCAGACAACCCCTAGTACCAGCCTGGAGCTGGGTAGACTTGCTGGGTGGCTAGACTCAGACTCTGAGACAATAATCACTGCAATTCAGCTGACTGGAAGCCACATCCATAGGAAAAGGGAGAGAGTATTATATCAAGGGAACACTCTGGGGGACAAAAGAATCTTAACAACAGCCTTCAGCCCTAGACCTTCCCTCTGACAGTGTCTACCCAAACGAAAGGAACCAGAAAACCAACCCTGGTAATTTGAAAAAACAAGATTCTTTAACACCCCCCAAAGAATTAAACTAATTTCACCAGCAATGGATCCAAACCAAGAAATCTCCGATTTACCTGAAAAAGAATTCAGGAGGGTGGTTATTAAGCTAATCAGGGAGGCACCAGAGAAAGGAAAAGTCCAATGCTAGGAAATCCAAAAAATGATGCAAGAAGTAAAGGGAGAAATATTCAAGGAAATAGATATCTTAAAAGAAATCAAAAATTCAGGAAACATTGGACATACTTACAGAAATGCAAAATGCTCTGGAAAGTCCCAGCAATAGAATAAGTAGAAGAAAGAAATTCAGATCTTGAAGAAAAGGTCTTCTAATTAACCCAATCCAACAAAGACAAAAAAGAACAAGAAAATATGAACAAAGTCTCCAAGAAGTCTGGGATTATGTTAAACAACTGAACCTAAGAATAATCAGTGTTCCTGAGGAAGAAGAGAATTCTAAAAGTTTGGAAAGTATATTTGGGGGAATAGTCTAGGAAAAATTCCCAGCCTTTCTATAGACCTAGATAACCAGATACAAGAAGCACGAAGAATACCTGGGAAATTACAAAAAGATCATTGCCTAGGCACATCGTCATCAGGTTTTCCAAAGTTAAGACAAAGGAAAGAATCTTAAGAGCTGTGAAACAGAAGCACCAGGTAACCTATAAAGGAAAACTGATCAGATTAACAGCAGATTTCTCAGCAGAAACCCTACAAGCTAGAAGGGATTGGGGTTGTATCTTCAGCCTCCTCAAACAAAGCAATTATCAGCCAAGAATTTTGTATCCAGCAAAACTAAGCATCATATATGAAGGAAAGATAGTCTTTCTCAGATAAACAAATGCCGAGAGAATTCGCCACTACCAAACCACCACTACAAGAACTGCTAAAAGGAGCTCTAAATCTTGAAACAAATCCTGGAAACACATAAAAACAGAACCTCTTTAAAGCATAAATCACACAAGACCTAAAAAACAAAAATGCAAGTTAAAAAGTAAAAACAAAAAACAAAAAACCAAAGGTCACAGGCAACAAGTAGCATGGTGAATGCAACGGTACCTCACATCTCAATGTGAACATTGAATGTAAATGGCCTAAATGCTCCACTGAAAAGATACAGAACCACAGATTGGATGAGAACTCACCAACCATCTGCTGCCTTCAGGAGACTTACCTAGCACATAAGCACTCACATAAACTTAAAGGGATAGAAAAAGGCATTTCATGCAAATGGACACCAAACACAAGCAGGGGTAGCTATTCTTATATCAGACAAAACAAACTTTAAAGCAATGGTAGTTAAAAGACACAAAGGGGGACATTATATAATGGTAATAGGCCTTGTCCAACAGGAAAATATCACACTCCTAAACATATATGCACCTAACACTGGAGCTCCTAAATTTATAAAACAATTACTGATAGACCTAAGAACTTATATAGACAGTGACACAATAATAGCGGAGGACTTCACTATTGCACCGACAGCACTAGATAGGTCATCAAGACAGAAAGTCAACAAAGAAACAATGAATTTAAACTTATACCTTGGATCAAATGGATTTAACAGATAGAGAACATTTCATCCAACAACCACAGAACACACATTCTATTCAACAATGCATGGAACTGTGTCAAGATAGGCTATATTATAGGCCATAAAATGAGTCTCAATAAATTTAAGAAAATTGAAATTATGTCAAGCACTCTCTCAGGCCACTGCAATAAAACTGGAAATCAAATCCAAAAGGAACCCTCAAAACAATGCAAATACATAAAAATTAAGTAACCTGTTCCTGAAAGAACGTTGAGTCAAAAACAAAATCAAGATGAATATTAAAAAATTCTTTGAACAGAATGACAATAATGACACAACCTACCAAAACCTCTGGGATACAGCAAAGGCAGTGCTAAGAGGAAAGTTCATAGCCCTAAATGCCTACATCAAAAAGACTGAAAGAGCACAAACACATTCTCTAAGGTCACACCTCGAAGAAGTAGAGAAACAAGAACAAACCAAACCCAAACCCAGCAGAAGAAAGAAAATAACCAAGATCAGAGCAGAACTAAATAAAATTGAAACAAAAATACACAAAAGATAAATGAAAAAAAAGCTGGTTCCTTGAAAAGATAAAATTGATAGACCATTAGCAAGATTAACCAAAAAAGGAAGAGAGAAAATCAAAATGACCTCACTAAGAAAAGAAAGAGGAGATATTACAACTGACACCACTGAAATACAAAAGACCATTCAAGACTACTATGAACACCTTTATGCAAATAAACTAGAAAACCTAGAAGACATGGATAAATTCCTGGAAAAGTAAAATCCTCCTAGCTTAAATCAGGAAGGATTAGATAACCTGAACAGACCAATAACAAGTAGTGAGATTCAAATGGTAATTTAAAAATTACCAATAAAAGAAGTCCAGGACCAGATAGATTCACAGCAGAATTCTACCAGACATTCAAATAAGAATTGGTACCAATCCTTTTCACACTATACCACAAGACAGAGAAAGAAGGAATCCTCCCTAATTTATTCTATGAAGCCAGCATGACCCTAATACCAAAACCAGGAAAGGACATGACCAAGAAAGAAAACTATGGACCAATATCCTTGATGAACATAGATGCTAAAATCCTTAACAAAATACCAGCTAACCGAATCCAACAACATATCGAAAAGATAATCCACCATGATGAAGTAAGTTTCATACCAGGGATGCAGGGATGGTTTAACATATGCAAGTCAATAAATATGATACACCACATAAACAGAATTAAAAACAAAAATCACATGATCATCTCAGAAGATGCAGAAAAAGCATTTGACAAAATCCAGCATCATTTATGATTAAAACTCTCAGCAAAATCAGCATACAAGGGATATACCTCAATGTAATAAAAGCCATCTATGACAAATTCAGAGCCAACATAATACTAAATGGGGAAAAGTTGAAAGCATTCCCTCTGAGAACTGGAACAAGACAACGACACCCACTCTCGCCATTCCTCTTCAACATAGTACTGAAAGTCCTGGCCAGAGCAATTAGACAAGAGAAAGAAAGAAAGGGCATCCAGACTGGCAAAGAGGAAGTCAAACTGTCACTGTTTGCTGACGATATGATTGTGTATCTTGAAAACCCTAAAGACTTCTCCAGAAAGGTCCTAGAACTAATAAAATAATTCAGCAAAGTTTCTGGATACAGATTAATGTACACAAATCAGTATCTCTTCTATACACCAACAATGACAAAGTAGAGAATCAAATCAAGAACTCAACTTCTTTTACAATAGCTGCGACAAAACAAAACAAAACTTAGGAATATACTTAACGACGGAGTCAAAATGGAAACACATCCCATGCTCATGGATGGGTAGAATCAATATTGTGAAAATGACCATACTGGCAAAAGCAATCTATAAATTCAATGCAATCCCCATCAAAATGCCACCATCATTCTTCACAGAATTAGAAAAAACAATTCTAAAATTTATATGAAACTAAAAAAAAGCCAGCGTAGCCAAAGCAAGACTAAGCAAAAATAAAAAATCTGGAGGCATCACACTACCTGATTTCAAAGTCACCAAAACAGCATGGGACTGGTATAAAAATAGACACATAGACTAATGGAACAGAATAGAGAACCTAGAAATAAACCCAAATACTTACAGCCAACTGATCTTCGACAAAGCAAACAAAAACATAAAGTGGGGGAAAGGACACGCTTTTCAAGAAATGGTGCTGGGATAAATGGCTAGCCACATGTAGGAGAATGAAACTGGATCCTCATCTCACCTTATACAGAAATCAATTCAAGATGGATTAAGGACTTAAACCTAAGACCTGAAACTATAAAAATTCTGGAAGATAACACTGGAAAAACCCTTCCAGACATTGACTTATGCAAGGATTTCATGACCAAGAACCAAAAAGCAAATGCAATAAAAACAAGGATAAATAGCTGGGGACTTAATTAAACTGAAAAGCTTTTGCATGGCAAAAGAAACAGCAGGGTAAACAGACAATCCACAGAGTGGGAGAAAATCTTCACAATCTATACATCTGACAAAGGACTAATATCTAGAATCTACGATAAACTCAAACAAATCAGTAAAAACAAAATCCCATCAAAAAGTGGGCTAAGGACATGAATAGACAATTCTCAAAAGAAAATATACAAATGGCCAACAAACATATGAAAAAATGCTCAACATCACTAATGGTCAGGGAAATGCAAATCAAAACCACAATGCGATACCACATTACTCCAGCAAGAATGGCCATAATCAAAAAATCAAAAAACAGTAGATGTTGGCGTGGATGTGGTGATCAGGGGACACTTTTACACTGCTGGTGGGAATGTAAACCAGTACAACCACCATGGAAAACAGTGTGGAGATTCCTTAAAGAACTAAAAATAGATCTATCATTTGATACAGGAATCCCACTACTGGGTATCTACCCAGAGGAAAAGAAGTTATTTGAAAAAGACACTTGCACATGCATTTATATAGCAGTATAGTTCATAATTGCAAAATCATGGAACCAACACAAATGCCCATCAATCAATGAGTGGATAAAGAAACTGTGATATATATATACAATGGAATACTGGTCAACCATAAAATGAAATGAATTAACAGCATTTGCAGTGACCTGGATGAAATTGGAGACTATTATTCTAAATGAAGTAATTCAGGAATGGAAAACCAAACATTGTATGTTCTCACTGAGCTATAAGGACACAAAGGGAGCTAAGCTGTAAGGACACAAAGCCACAAGAATGATACAATGGATTTTGGGGACTTGTGGGGAAGAGTGGGAGTGGGGCGAGGGATAAAAGACTACAAATATGGTGCAGTGTATATTGCTCGGGTGATGGTGCACCAAAATCTCACAAATCACCACTAAGGAACTTACTCATGTGACCAAATACCACTTGTACCCCAATAACTTATGGAAAAAATAAAAGGTTCCCTGAATTAAAAACAAACAAACCAAAAACAAGGGTACATTGCATGGTGCTGAGGTTTTGGATTCTACTGATCCCGTCGCGCAGATAGTAAACATAGTACCCAATAGAAAGTTTTTCAGCCCTTGTCTTCCTCCCTTCTTCCCTGCCTCCTTCCCTGCTTTTGTAGTCCTCAGTGTCTGTTATTCACATCTTTATGTCCATGTGAACCCGAGATTTATGTCTCACTTATAAGTGAAAACATGCAATATTTGGGTTTCTGTTTTTGCATTAGTTCCCTTAGGATAATGGCCTCTAGCTGCATCCATGCTATTGCAAAGGACATGATTTCTTTCTTTTTTATGACTGTGTAGTGTTCCATGGTGTATATGTACCACATTTTCTGTATGCAATTCACTATTGATGGGCACATAGGTTGATTCTGTGTCTTTGCTATTATGAATAATGTGGCAATGAACATATGAGTGCATGTGTGTTTTTGGTAAAATGATTTATTTTCTTTTGGGTACATATCCAGTAATGGGATTTCTGGGTCAAATGATAGTTCTATTTTTAGTTCTTTGAGAAATCTCCAAACTGCTTTTCATAGTGGCTGAATTAGTTTGCATTCTCAGCAACAGTGCACTCCCTTTACTCTACAACCTTGCCAGCATCTTTTGTTTTCTGACTTTTTAATAATGGCCATTTTGACTGGTGTGAGATGGTGTCTTACTGTGGTTTCGATTTGCTTCTCCTGCTGACTAGTGATGTTGAGCATTTTTTCATATGTTTGTTGGCCACCTGTATGTCTTTTGAGAAGTGTCTGCTCATGCCTTTTGTACAAGGCTTGTTAAAACCACCTCACAACCTCCAAAATAATCATATTCAACTTTTGTAGCTGACTCTGCAATTTGCCTCTAAGGCTCTAAATACATATAGCAATCACTTATTTTTACATTTAGGCTTTATCTATTATCATATGGAAAACAAAGCTTTAGCTGTCTTTCTCACAAATACTCTTCTCCACCACAGGCCAGCACTGTCATTCTTCTTTCCACCTTTTCAATATAAGTTTATTATAATTTTGATTAGATCAATATGTAGTTTTATTAAGACTCTGAGAACACTATCAGATCTGAGTCATACAAAGATCAATGATTATTATCTTTTTTTTCTTTTTGAGGTGGAGTCTCGCTCTGTCACCCAGGTTGGAGTGCAGTGGCACGATCTCGGCTCACTGCAAGCTCTGCCTCCCGTGTTCACACCATTCTCCTGCCTTAGCCTCCCCAGTAGCTGGGACCACAGGCGCCTGCCACCATGCCCGGCTAATTTTTTGTATTTTTTAGTAGAGACAGGGTTTCACCATGTTAGGCAGGATGGTCTCAGTCTCCTGACCTTGTGATCTGCCCACCTTGGCCTCCCAAAGTGCTGGGATTACAGGTGTGAGCCACTGTGCCCAGCCTATTTTTTCATACATAACTTTTTGCTATCACTGAAGTTAATAACCGCTTTTTAAAATTTCCATAGTTTTTTCATATGCTTAAAATTACTGCACACGAAGAACCTTCCCTACTTGTGTAAGTATTCTCTGATCCATATAAACACAATTGATATTCTCTCATTTTTATCTTTCTATTTTTTAAGAGACTTAAAAAGCTTTTATGATTATCTTTAAATGATACATAATTATAGATATGTATGGGGTATAGTGTGATGTTTTGATATATGTATAAAATGGGCAATGATCAAATCAGGGCAATTACCTTATCTATCACCTCAAATATTTATCTTTTTTTGTGGGTTCAGAACATTCAAACTCTGCTCTTCTAGCTATTTGAAAATATATAATAAATTGTTCATTAGAGTCACTCTATAGTGCTATAGAATATTAAAACTTATCCAGCTGTAGGCCAGGCATGGTGGCTCATGCCTGTAATCCCAGCACTTTTGGAGGCCGAGGAGGGCAGATCATCCGAGGGCAGGAGTTCGAGGTCAGGAGTTCAAGATCAGCCTGGCCAACATGGTGAAACCCCATCTCTACTAAAAATACAAAAACTAGCTGGGCGTGGTGGCAGGCACCTCTAATCCCAGGTACCAGGGAGATTGAGGCAGAAGAATTGCTTGAACCCGAGAGGTGGAGGTTGCAGTGAGCTGAGATTGTACCACTGCATTCCAGTTTGGGTGACAGAGTAAGATTCTGTCTCAAAACAAAAAACAAAAACAAACAACTTCTCCAGTTGTAATTCTGTATTTATTAACTAACCTCTGGCTGTCTTCTCCTCCTCATTACCCTTCCCATCTTCTCATAACCACTATTCTACTCTCTACTTCTATGAGATCAACTTTCTTTAGCATCCACATATGAATGAGAACATGTGGTATTGTCTTTCTAGGCATGGCTTATTTCCCTTAACACAATATACCACATTTTCTTTATCCACTCATTTTTTTTTGAGGGACAGTTAGGTTGTTTCCATATCTTGGCTATGATGAATAGTGCTGCAATAAACATGGTAGTGCAGATATCTCTTCAACATACAGATTTCCTTTCCTTTGGATGCATATCCAATAGTAGGATTGTTGGATCATATGATAGTCCTATTTTTAGTTTTTGAGGAAAGAATCTCCATGCTGTTTTCCTTAACAGCTGTACTAATGTACATTCCCACCAAGAGCAAATAAGAGTTTCCCTTTCTCCACATCCTTGCCTGCATTTGTTATTATTATTTTTGGTCTTTTTGATAATAGCCATTCTGACTGGAGCCAGACGCTATATCATTGTGGTTTTGATTTGCATTTCCTTGATGATTAGTAATATTAAACATTTTCTTCATATACCTGTAGGCCATTTGTATATCTTCTGTTGAGAGATGTCTATTTAGTTCGTTTGCCCATTTTAAAATTTAATTATTTGTGAGTTTTTTGTTTGTTTTTTGCTATTGTTTTAGTTCCTTGTATATTCTGGACATTAATTCCTTGTGGGATGAATAGTTTGCAAATATTTTCTCCCATTCTGCTGGTTGTCTCTTCACTCTGTTGACTGTTTCCTTTGCTGTGCAGAAGCTTTAAAGTTTGATATAATCTCGTTTATCTATTTTTACCTTTGTTGCCTGTGTTTTTGAGATTTTATCCAAAAAACCTTTGCCCAGACCAATGCTCTAAAGTGTTTTCCCTATGTTTTCTTCTAGTAGTTTTAGAGTTTCATAGTTTTGTGTCTTACTATAAGTAAGATGGATCACGAGGTCAGGAAATCGAGACCACCCTGGCTAACATGGTGAAACTCCGTCTCTACTAAAAATACCAAAATATTAACCAGGCGTGGTGGCACGTGCCTGTAGTCCCAGCTGCTTGGGAGGCTAAGTCAGGAGAATGGTGTGAACCTGGGAAGTGGAACTTGCAGTGAGCCGAGATCACGCCACTGCACTCCTGCCTGGGTGACAGAGTGAGACTCCATCTCAAAAAACAAACAAAATAACAATTACCTTTTTCAAACTTCTAGAGTGGCTTTCATAAGGAAAGTCTTCCACCTGCAGATGGGTCTTAGTGTGCTGTTTGAAAAGGATGTGTTAAATCTGCTTTCAGATATATAGTGGTACAGTCTCCATGCAGCTTCTTTGGTTGTGTTTGACATCAGCAGTAACTTTAGGTACTTCATTGGCCTAGGCTGTAGAATTTTGGAAGCTGTAGAATGGCATAGGTTGTTAAGGTCCTCAGGGGCAAGGGTTTCTGGGGTCTTCCTATTCTCATTTTCTCTATGATAAGCTGAAACTTTCCTTCCTGATGTCAAGTCTGACATGTCCTACAGGCAGCTGCAGTGGTTCTGGGCTCTGGGTGCATATGCCCAGAGCATCTGTGGGACTGGGGTCCTAGGCTTAGGGTCTCACATACTGTGGCACCGGAGTCTTGGGGCATAGCTTCTCTCTCTGTAGCAGTGTGGGTATAGGTTGCCCACAGCCAGGACCTGTGACTCTGAGGCACCCCCTAGCAGCTTGGGCCCAGGGGCCCATTTGTGATTCTACCCTTGGGAGACGGAGCACAGGACTGGTCTAACTCTGAGTAAGAAGGGGTGCTCTGGATGTTTGAGCTCAGAGACCAGAGTATAGCTGCAATTTGGGAACATGAACCAATAGGGCTCAGTGGCAATTTGTGTCCCAGAGGATAAAACACTGTGTAGTCATGCCTTTAGCCCTTGGGATGGCAGACCTTGGCTGTATTTCGGACTGTGCATCCAGGTATAAGTATCCTAGAATGGTGGAACCCACCTCTTGTTTGGGTGCTGGGTGGCATGGAATAACATAGTGATGAGTCCACTCTGGGGAGAGGGGTGTCTCAGCAGTTCAGACTCTAGAGAACTAGTCCAGCTCCAGGGGAGCAGGATATTAGAGCTGTCTGACCTGTAGGGTGGGGTGTCTTGGCTTAGCTACATCTGTTTCCCTAGAACACACAGTACTATGTCAGTTCAGCCCTGGATGTGCGGCTGCTCAGTTTGCTCAAAAGACTCCCACCCCAGGGGAAAATGTGCCTCTTCAGCTCAGGCCCAGAAGGCATGACTATTCTAAATGGCCCGGGCACTGTTTCCCTGGGATTTAAGACACTGCATCAATTTTGGCACTGGGAAGGTGTGACTGCTCTGGGCAGTGAAGGCACTGCTTTCTCAGGAGGGCAGGGTGTTGATTCAGCTCAGGCACAGAAAGGTCCTTGCATTCTCTCTGTGGTTATTCTGAGTTTCTGTGCTCTGGGTAGCCAAGGCACCATTTCCCCAGGATGACTGATACTGTTTCAGCCCCAGCACAGGACTGCAGGGTGCAGCAGTGACTAGGAGAGGTATTTGAAGCAGCTCTGCCAAGACACCATATCTCCAGGAGGCAGTGTGCAGCTTCAGCTTAGCACCCTAGGGGCAACTGGGAGAGGTAGATAGAGTTGTTCTGCCAAGGCACTGTTTCTTTCAGAGAGAGTGGGCAGCTTTAGCACCAGTTCCCAAGTGCAAGGTGCAGCAGCAACTAAGATGGGTAGATGGAGTAGCTCTGCCAAGGCACCATTTCCCTAGGAAGGAGTGTGCAGCTTCAGCTTTAGCCTGAGTGGGCAGGCTGCACCTGGGCACTCTGAGAGAGGTAGGTAGAGTGGCTCCACCCCTAGCTGTCGCACAGGGTTGGGTGTAACAGCTGGTTGTAGCTCAGTTTGGAATTGTTGGGCCACTGAGTTGGGTGGGTTCAATGGCAGCTTAGCCTCAGGGATTAAGGGGTGCCATGAGCACTTGCCCCCAGAGCAGGACATACTCCAGTAGCAGTTTCAGTTCCAAGATGGCATAGCAGAGTAGCCAGGTGGGTGGTCACAGGGAGTGGGGCACAGTGCTGGCTCCTTCTCTGAAGGAACACAGCTATGTTGTCTTGTTTTTCTAAGACCACCAGAGCGAGCACAAAAGAACCAGCGGGTAGGCAAGTGTAGGAGCAAAACTGCTGGTTTATTTTGGTAACCTAAGGTGTGCGGGAGAAGTCTGTCGGCCTCCGGCGAAGGAGGCCGGCAGAGTCCCCCCGTGGGGCTCTCGGACGGACTTCCCACAGCCCCGACATCCCGACAAGACTGGGGCTGTGAGAGGGCCACGGGGCTGTGAGAAGGCCGCTTGGCTCAATGGCGGAGAGCCGCTTTTCTAGGAGTGGGAGGGCAATAGGTGGGGCATGGGCGTGTCAGGGGCGTTCCGCAGGTGTGACCAGGTAAATCTTGGTCTCTTCAGATTGACGTCACCTGGCGCATGCCCAATTGGTCTGCACCCTCCCTGGGCGCCGGCTGCATTTTCGTGCGTGCAGGAAAAGTTGGGAGGGGGGATGAAGAACCCGGATGTGTACCATCTTGCCTCCGTTCGTCCAAACAGTCCAACCTTTTATTGATAATAGTGATAAAGGGGCGCCGTGGTCTGTCTGGCTACTTCCTGCTGTTAAGGGGCGTCGTTAAGGTCAAGACCCATGGTTGGTATTTGAACGCACGGATGAAAAATAAAATAAGGCACAGTATTAGTATAGGAATGAGGAATGGAAGCATTTGTTGGAATATGGGCAAAACCCAGAAGGATAGTCCTGGCAAGGTTGGGGAGTATGAGACAGTTAAGAAAATTTAGTAAGTTTGAGGCGAGTGGGGGAAAGCCAAACTGATTTCCACTGATTGCTTTCGGTAGGGGCCCTTTTTAGTTGGGAATGAGGAATGAGTTTGCAAAGTACTTGTTGACCAGGCAGCAATTAAGGATTGGAGTTTTTCGTGGAGTGGATGGCTTTCCGTCTACACCTACTACAGAGATATTGGATGGAAGGCTAGGTCCAGAGAAGGACGGCAAAAACAGAATAGGTAGCCTCGCTGTTGATTAAAAAAGTAATTGTCTTACCCGCTACCAGGAGAGTTACCCGCGGCTTGGCGAAGGTGATGGGGGTCCCCGAGTCTTGGCACCTTCAGTTGTCATCGTCCAGATGTAGGAGCTGGAAGGAGCTCCCAGGATCCTGGGAAAGGGGGTCACGTAGAGGCGCGGCACCTGTTCTCAGGGTGGGGCAATCAGACTTCCAGTTTCCGCCCTGCTGGCAAGCAGGGCAGGGGGTTGCTGGTGGAGGAGGGTTAGGACATTCACTGGCCTAATATCCCGATGCCTTGCACTTATAGCAAGGCTGTGTTGGGACTCGGGGACCTTGCAGACACCTGTTGGCATAGTGTCCTGCCTTGCCGCACTTATAGCAGGCAGGTTCCTTTTGTAGCTTTGGAGTCTGAGGGGTATGTGCTCTCTGGTCTGGGGTTACGACTGGGCTGTAAAGCCGCTGCTAGGAGCTGTGCCTTCTGTTCAAGGTGAGCCTGCCGTCTCCTCTCTGGAGCTATAGACCTTAAAGGCTAATTTAACCAGGTCTTGTATTGGTGTCTGAGGACCATCCTCTACCTTTTGAAGTTTTTTACGAATGTCAGGAGCTGATTGAGAAATAAGACGCCAAAATGGTGGCCCCTGTGGGGGAGGCCGGATCTAACCGGGTATACTGGGTTAGAACCTCAGTCAGTTTAGGGTAGAGGCTAGGATAACCTGGAGGTCATGCCAAGTTAAGTCATAGGCCTGACAAAGGTGTCTAAATTCCTTTATGTATATGGTAGGATTAGCTGATAAATCACCTAAACGCTTCTCAATTTTGGAAAGATTGGCCAATGAAAAAGGGACATGTACTCTGACTACCCCCTCCGCCCCAGCCACCTCTCGCAAAGGTGCTAACACTGTAGGAGGATGTGGGCAGAGATAGGGGACTCAAGACAGCCAGTTGGGGGCCCTGAAGGAGGCACGGGACCGAGTGGATTACTAGTAGATGAGGAGGAGGAAGGAGGAGTCTGGATGGGGGGAGGAGGAGGAGTCTGGGCAGGAAGGGAAGGGGTGGGGAGAGCGGTGAGAGAAGGAGTATAGGGACGAGAGCCTAAGGCCCAAAAGCCTTGTATGTAAATTTCGGACCACTTGCCTAGCTGCCGGCAGAAACTGCTGAGGTCGATCACGCCACAGCGGAAAGGAAAATTAACCGCTTTCTCCTAAGGTCTTGTTCAAGCTGTAAGGTTTTTAAATTGGCTAGGAGGCACCCTAAGGGGGTGCTCTTTGGAAATTTGGACTGGGAGGGGTTTCCCGTTTGTCTCCTCTTTACCGACACACAATGGACACAATGGAAATGGAAGTGGATCTCTGCCTGGCTTCAAAGCGTCCTTTGGAACCAGCAGAGACAGACTGGAGGCTCTTGAAGCCAAGGTGGAGAGTACCTTCAGGAGGACGTCTCCATCCTGAAGGCGTCTCCCGAGCCACTTGGTGGCTCCAAATGGACCTCGGACCTGCGCAGGATTTTGGCTGAAGGTGGTAAAGAGGAGACAAGGGCACTTACCCCAGAGAGGCCGTGAGAGTGAGCGAAGCGGGTCTCAGGTCCTGGTCCGTCCCCGCGTGGAACGAGGAGGAGGAGGCTCCCCGGACCCTGGGGGCCCTGAGGAGGGGTCTCCTCCCGGGTTCGGCACCATCTGTCTTGTTTTTCTAAGACCACCAGAGCGAGCACAAAAGAACCAGCGGGTAGGCAAGTGTAGGAGCAAAACTGCTGGTTTATTTTGGTAACCTAAGGTGTGCGGGAGAAGTCTGTCGGCCTCCGGCGAAGGAGGCCGGCAGAGTCCCCCCGTGGGGCTCTCGGTCGGACTTCCCACAGCCCCGACATCCCGACAGGACTGGTGCTGTGAGAGGGCCAGGGGCTGTGAGAAGGCCGCTTGGCTCAATGGCGGAGAGCCGCTTTTCTAGGAGTGGGAGGGCAATAGGTGGGGCATGGGCGTGTCAGGGGCGTTCCGCAGATGCGACCAGGTAAATCTTGGTCTCTTCAGATTGACGTCACCTGGCGCATGCCCAGTTGGTCTGCACCCTCCCTGGGCGCCGGCTGCATTTTCGTGCGCGCAGGAAAAGTTGGGAGGGGGGATGAAGAACCCGGATGTGCACCACTCCAGGTAACTCTTAGCTGGGCTTAGTGTTTGTGAGGACTGCAGGGAACCCCAGTGGAGAGGACTGCAGGTGTTCCAGGTATTGATGGGACTGCTGGGACTCTCTTGCTTACGTTTTTCCTGCAGGGAGAAGTTCCTTCTGGTTCCCAGCTGGGGGATGGGATAGTGGAGGCCCAGGTGTTTTCTTTTGTTCTCTGTGTGGTTATTCTGAGTATCTGTGCTCATCAGAGTTTCTGTTACTACTTTGATGCACTGTGGCACTTTCCTTTTGCTATTTTCATTAAAATCTAGTTGTTTATTTGCTGTTTTTGGCTGTCTTTGCTGGAAGGACAAACTCATGGCCATCTTGCTGATGTTGCTACAATTTTATCTTCTTGAAGCAGTTTCTACCAGAGCCAAATGAACTGCTTCAATCTAGAGCACTTGTCCTCCATACTGAGTGACTTGTAGACTTTGTATTTTGCTTCGACATAATCTGTAGATCCAAGAAATGGAACCTAATTCCTAGGGCTTTTTTGTTTGTTTTTTTTGAGACGGAGCCTCGCTCTGTTGCCCAGGCTGGAGTGCAGTGGCGCAATCTCAGCTCACTGCAACCTCCACCTCCTGGGTTCAAGTGGTTTTCCTGCCTCAGCCTCCTGAGTAGCTAGGACTACAGGTGCGTGCCACAACGCCCAGCCAGTTTTTTGTATTTTTATTAGAGATGGGGTTTCACCGTGTTAGCCAGGATAGTCTCGATCTCCTGACCTCGTGATCTGCACGCCTTGGCCTCCCAAAGTGCTGGGATTACAGGCATGAGCCACTGTGCCCGGCCTATACTGAGTGACTTGTAGACTTTGTCTTTTGCTTTGAAATAATCTGTAGATCCAGGAAATTAAAAGTAATTCCTAGTTTTATGATCCCACATTTTTACTTTATTTTATTTTCTGGTTTTGATGCAGACCACTCTTGGTTAGCTTCCTGAGAAAACGCCAATGGGAGATAAAGGGAGATAGTCACCCCTCATGTTTATTTGATAATATGGCTGGGGATAGAATGGTAAAGATAAGTTTCCTTCAGAATTTTATCAACATGGAGCAAGTCATCTAGTCTTCAGTTTATTTAAAGTCTGGCGCCATTCTGATTCTTGATTCTTTATATAAGTCAGAGGTTAGCGAACTACTGCCCACAGGACAAATCCAGCACAAAGTCTCTTTTTGTTAATAAAGCTTTATTGGAACACAACCAAGCTCATTTATTTACTTGCTTTCTATTGTTGTCTTTCATGCTACAAGAGCAGAGCTGGGTAGTTTTGACAGACTGGCCCCAAAAGCCTAAAATAGTCATAATCTGTTGTTGTCTTTTTTTTTTTTTTTAATTTTTTTGTACATAAAAGGTTTTCAATCTCTTACGTAAATGCTGGGTCTGTTTTCTTAGAAGTTTGTGAGATTTTCTTTTTGTCCCCAGTGTTTTAATGTAGCTTGGTATGGGTCCATGTTTTTGTATTGTGTTGAGTGCAATATCCTTCATTTCTGGTATATTATCTTGAATTATTTCCACTATACTTTCTCCTCCTCCTCTTATAATTTCCTCATATCTTTCTTTTTATGGTTTCTATTATTTGAAACATCTTCTATTTTATTCTCTCAAAATACTTTTTTAACTTGTCTTTTTACTCTAATTTCTGAAATATTTTTGTAACTATGTTCTAAAGTTTCTATTAAGATTTCTGGTTCTGCTGTCACATTTAATTCCCCCCTACACCAGCCCCTAAACAGCACCCTATTTGTGTTTTAATATATTCCTTTTCCTCTCTGAGGATAGTTAATAGTAGTTTTCCTTTTTGATTTTTTCCTCTTTCCCGTATAGTGGCTGTATTCCATGAGTTTTGCTTGTTTGTTTGTTTAGGGCTCTGATACTCATATCTGTTGCCTTTCTGAAATGTTGGTGATACTTGGTTTATATCTAACATGTGGCAATAACTAGTTGCTTAAAGATGTATATTCATGAGTTTGTTTGCCACTGTGAGCTTCTCTATATAGTGATTTGACATGGACTTTTTTGGACAAAGATATCAGTATTTCTCAGGTCTTTTCTCTTGGGTTGGTCAGATTCTCTAGGGAAAGCTCTTCCAGTATCTGGCCCAGAAGGTAAAAACCTGGCTAATACTTGCAGGAGTTGATGGGGGAAGAGAGCTAGAAGGTCTGAACATTTAATATGTTTATTTTCTCTTAACTGCCCTGTTTTAGGAACTGTATCCCCCGCCATCAACTGAGTTTAGTGTTCTAGTCTAGAGATCATCTGTTTTATACCTCATCATCCTGCACCAGGGAGGGACAATTACGCAGTTGGACAAATGAGGAATGGGGCCCAGGAAGTGCTCTCTGCTGGACTGACAGATGGCAACATAGTTCCATGAATCCCCCTGCTCCCCTGCCATCATGCCTCTTCTGCCTCCTCGCATAGTTCAGGGGCTGGAAGACCAGGAACTCTGTTCCCAGAGTCATTTGCCTGTCATATTCTGGATTGAAGTCTGACAATGAGAGGTACACCTCAAGATTTGGAAAGCATAAGAAAGGCACAAACTATATTATTGCCATCAGCAGCAGTAGGCAATTTTGCAGATTTCAGCAAAAATGAAATTTTACAGCAGCCTCAGGGTGTTTCTTTGCAAATCTCCTGCTCTGATGCTTCAGATAGCTATAGTCATCTCTGACACTTTCTGAAGTTCTTGCAACTTCCTGACTCTCTGATAGTTGACAAATCTCAGGGGTAGCCATGGCTTTTCCTGACCTGTGCTTCTCCAGTCTTTGCAATTAGGCGGCTAATTCTCTGTATTACGTTCCTTCCTGACAGGTACAGTTTAAGTGCTTCTTGAATGGTGTTTTTAACCAGTCCTTTTGTTTTTAGCCTCGCCCTTCCCCTATTTCACCAGGTAAATCGGTAAACTGGGTAACTTCTTAGCTTTCTGCACTGTGGCTTTTGTCGGATTTGATAAAACCACTTTTGACAAGCTTTTCAAACTCTAAGGATTCTATTGTTTCACCTGCATCTCTCTTTGTTCTTGGGGATTTATGCCTTTCATAAAAAATTACTCTGTCATTTTATAATGGGTATTTGGAAGGGGGCAGAGGAATTCAATCCTGCATTCCATCCATTACCATTCTGTATCAAGTTCCCCATTCACTCTTCAACCTTCTCCCATATGGACACTGGCCACCTCTCCAGCCTCATCCTGGGCCGTGTTTTCCTTTATTCCAGCTATGCTGACCTTGACTGATAGTCCTTGAACTCATCAGGGTCTTTCCTGCTTCAGGATTTTTGCATACTGTTGCTCTTGTCTGGTCTCTTTTCTCACCTAACTTGTCTCTGCTCTTTGCAATTCTCAGAGAGGCCTTCCCCAATGACATGTACAAACTGGGTTATCCTTTTTTTTTTTTTTTTTTTTCTATCCTAGAACACCATTCTTTTCCGTTATTGCACTTGTATTTTATACTCATATTTATTTGTTAATTTATTTAATGTCTGTCTCCTGCAAGAGCATAAACTTTAGACCTAGTAGACATAATCAGATCTCCGTTAGTAATTGAAAATAGAGAAGAATTATTTTTAAGGAAACTTACAGAAGGGAAATATTATGGCCTGTCTGGTCTGAGTATTGCAATACTGGCAATATCATTCAGATAGAAGGGACATTACAAAAGATCCGTTTCTTAAAAGATTCAATCTCAAACTATAAGTTTTCCCATACTATTTTAATTCTACAAACTACCATCAAGGAAAAAAGAACAGGATCAATTTATAGCTATAAGGCTTAGTATCCCCTAAGCCTTTTCTTTTCTTTTCTTTTCTCTCTTTCTCTCTCTCTTTCTCTTTCTTTCTTCCTCTTCCTCCCTGTCTCCCTCCCTTCCTCCCTTCCTCCCTCCCTCCCTTCCTTCCTTCCTTCCTTCCTTGCTTGCTTGTCTTTAACAGGAAAAACCCCATTCATTTTCTATTATATCCCCTTAGGCTGGAGCCTGTTGAAAAAACTTCCTTAATAGTGTTCAAATGAAAAAAAATAAAAAGAAAAAAAAGGAAAAGTGATGAGAAAATTAATATAATGAAATAATCAATGCAAATGACATACCGTTGTCCAGAAAACCCCTCAATCAACTCTCTTAGAATTACTGAATCTGAGGGGTAATTGTGCCCTAATCTCTAATTGTAAGATCAAGGCATGCTGTCAGAAGTACTGCCAATATTAAATAGATATTTTATGTTACTCATTTTAAGGTGGAATTTCTAAGAAATCAAAAACCATTTATCCAAAACATAAATCATTCACATAAGTATTAACTAAAAATCCTTAATTTTGGTAAAACCAAAATTTATATTCATCCTCAAATAGCACCCATCAATGCTTTATTTTTCTAGAGTCTGCAAGTGCAGAAAAAGTTTGAATAATTTTTTAAATAATAATTTTAAATTATACCTGTATCAGGTGAGTTAATCTGAAGTGTGTTGACATAGGTAAAGAATCAGAGGTTTGGGAGAAGGAGAAGAAACTTATGTATAATATTTGTTTTATGAAAATACATAACAATGTTTCTACTGTTTAAATTCTATGTTGTTTTGGGGAAACAATTTAATGTGCATACATAGTAGCGGTTTATAATTTATAAATGATTTTTCATTTATTACTCATTTTACAATACATTTTATGTTTATAATGATTTTTTAACCTCCCCTAGACCTTATAAAATGATGTGATTGGCTTAAGCAATCATTAAGGTTCTTTCCAGCTTTGATTCCATTATGTTTTCAAAATGTGACTCTGCCTAATCACAAGTACAGCTCAGTAAATCCCCTTTCCTCTGTTTCTGTGTTTGTCTCCGTCACTTTGGTGTTCTCCCAGTAGACACATCGAAGGGCATGCTGATTAAACTAGTCAAATTAACTCTTTGCCTGACTCCATCCTCATTAGGCTAATGAGCAGACTTAGGAGTACATCTGTGTGTCTCAGTTGTCTTAGGTCAGAAGTACTGTCACTGGGAGCACCAGTGAAAAGTTGTAATTGTGACATTCTTTAGGAATTTTTAGCTGGCAGCTCATTTTCCATCCTTTCTTAAGAGGGAGCATGTGGCTCTGCTGAATGGAAGTTATAATGTGTTGGACAATCTCATTTTCTCTGCTGGATCATTGTTAAAGAGGGTGTAATTTTGTTTCCTCCCCGGAAAGAGTTTCTTGGGTAGGCATGTGTGAGAGATGTTGAACAAGTACTAATCAAAGGATGAGGGGGGAAGATCCTATTATCACCATAAGGTGCTGTGAAGTGATCGATCTTCATGATGAAGTAGCCATGTGAGTAGCTACACTACAGATTTGTTTATGATTAAGTGCGTGTTTGTGTGTAGGGGATGAGAGAAGGTGTCTTGGAGATAGATTTGGGGGAAGGACAGACAAGGAAGGGAGAGAAAAAAAACAACCAGTTTCAAAGGTTGAGTGTCCTCTGGTTCTAAAAGGCATACTTCCCCTGTTCGAATTACACATCAGAGCACTCATTTGACTAAGTGACAAGTCATATACATATTAAAACATAGGTCTAAAATTTTTACACTGGCCAAATGATTTTTAGTGCTTGGATATATTTGTAAAACATAAAACACTGAGGGTTGATAGCAAAGTAGCCAGCA
This sequence comes from Piliocolobus tephrosceles, assembly GCF_002776525.5. Classification (NCBI taxonomy): domain Eukaryota; kingdom Metazoa; phylum Chordata; class Mammalia; order Primates; family Cercopithecidae; genus Piliocolobus; species Piliocolobus tephrosceles. Next base: position 57,606,012 of record NC_045455.1, read on the forward strand.
TATGGTAGGTGCCAAATACATGTTTTTGAATAGACAGAAGGACACTGTGAACAGTAGTTGTGTTTAGATATTACAGCTGGCTGAGTCCCCCAGTGGGAGCTGGTGATAGCCTACACAATACTTTCCTTTGGCTCATCAAATAGTGTGAATGAAGATACGGTAATACCTCCAGGGATTATGGTCCATTTATGATGGGAAGTATTTGTTTTCTAAAAAGAAAAAAATTTTTGCTATCTCTAACTCTGAGATTGGGTTAGGTAGAAATTTCTCTCTTTGGGCCTCTCAGGGGTACAACTGTGTTGCTACATGAGCCCTACATGGGCTAAAATGTGAATATAATCATACACTGCATAATGATGTTTTGGACAATGACAGGCCACATATACCGTGATGGTCCCATAAGACAACTGTATTTTATTGTATTTTTTTATATTTAGATATGCTTAGATATACAAATACCATTGTGTACAATTGCCTACAGTATTTAGTACAGTACATGCTGTACAGGTTTGTAGCCTAGGAACAATAGGCTATGCCATATAATCTAGGTATATAGTAGACCATATCATTTAGGCTTGTGTAAGTACACTCTATAATGTTCACACAATGACAAAATCACCTAATGATTCATTTCTGAGAACCTACACCCCTAGTCAAGTGATGCATCACTGTATATACAACCAGCAAACATCTAATATCCTGGAAATTATGAGGAAACTATGAGTTTTCTAAAAACATAAGACATTTAAATTATGGCTTTGTTTTATTACATTTCAAATCTTACTACTTTCCAGTTGTGTGACACTATCCTCACAGGGCTCAAAGCATTGAACAGTAGATCCCAGTGCTTCATTTATGGTTCTGTGGCAGCTGAGAAAGTCATCTATTGGGAACTATAGCAGATCCAGGGAGTGCCTGGCACAATTTCTGTATCAACAGTCTACGTTTCTATGTTTCCTAACTTTTTATTTGCACAGATCTTGCCAAAATGCTTAGCAATTGTAGAACATCTAGACCCTCTTTGCAATGAGGATTAGGTATACTGTAGAGACCAGTACCATGTGAAAAACAAAACCTGTTGGTAATGGAAGACTCCTTTGTCACTATACTGTTTCAGATTTCACCAGTAGGTTTACATCCTGGCTCTGCCTCTTAGCATGCGTCTGTTCTTTTTGTTTTTTTTTTTTTTTTTTTGAGATGGAGTCTCGCTCTGTCGCCCAGGCTGGAGTGCAGTGGTGCGATCTTGCTCACTGCAAGCTCCACCTCCTGGGTTTACACCATTCTCCTGCCTCAACCTCCCGAGTAGCTGGGACTACAGGCGCCTGCCACCACA